>NC_136631.1:19176182-19421182 GCF_933228915.1 Telmatherina bonti | reverse complement strand
TCTTTGTGTTGACGATATTTCCACAGTTTCCAGAAACAACTACAAAACCGGACAAAGAAAGCAAACAGAAACCCTGTTCACTCTACAAACCTTTTATTTGTTTAGTTTTTGTTAGGATAAGAATAAAGGTGGCAACATCTGTAATGATTCATTGGGACTATGTACAAAACCCTTCAAAGATAGGCTATATGTCAAGGACTAAAAATTATTTAGGACTAATAAAAATGTACAATGTAGATACAGATGTGAAACAATAGTTTTACTTAGGATTATCCTATTTCAAAAATAAGGGGAAACGGTAATCTATTGCTCACAACCAATAACACAACGCAACGCAGCCGGATTCAGAGTATTCAGATTCAGGATTTACTACAAATAACTGCAAGTCAAATATAATCTTGATATGCAAGCTGAAAGAAATACCCAGTCCTTCGTTGTGTGTTATTTCTATTTTTAATCTGATGTCTCCTTCCAGTGTTTACAGGAACTCGACTGTCCTAAATAAAAAAATATAAAAACATTAGAGCTGAAGGGAGACCTCCAAACCAACAGTGCACTGCTCTCTACAGCAATAATCAGATTCCTCCCGGAGAGAACGCGCCCCACTGTTTTTGCTGGAAAATAAGACACACCCACCACATGAAACAAAGGCGGCAGCAGTAGAAGCTGAGCGGCACAGCTGTACTGTGAGGACATCCTGATGCTAAACTGTATGGCTGTTGGACAGTATGAACTGTTTGGATGCATTGTGAGCAGCAAGAATCTAGTAGCACAGGACAGGAGGAGGAGCTGTTGCAAAATGATGATAGACAGCTTGGCTTTAATAAAGACAAGTACTTTGAAGAGAGCCATAAGAGCCACTTGGGAATGCACCGATTTCTCAAAACACACACATGCACGTGCGCATACCACACTTGCTCTCCACAGGCCAGATGAAACAGGCTAGTCTCTACAGAAGGAAACATTGTACACACAGCCACACACATAGCACAGCCTAATTGCAGAGTACCTAAGCCTTTTATCTATCGTTTTCACCTGCTGTGTGAATGTGTGTGTGAGCAAGAAGAAGGATAACAGAAACCCAGCTCACTGGATTTTGCAGCACCCTGAATGTCTGTCATTCTGCTCTTTTCAGAGACATACTCATTCTGTCTATCTTAAAACAGTGTAAGTTTCCAAAAGTAAACAAAAAGTCTAACTAAGTCTCAAAACTGGGGCTCAATTAAAAAGATTTGGTTTTTACTATTATCATTAGATATTACGCCTTTTGTGTGTGTGTGTGTGTGTGTGTGTGTGTGTGTGTGTGTGTGTTGGGAAGGGTGGTAGATGCAGTTAGAAGTAAGTTGTGGCTCTATAACACCCAGTGAAGGCGCATAATAACTGCTGGCACTTGCCTACCAAGATCAGATCAGGGATGCAGAGTAAAATCATCTGCGTTTTTCTGTTTGTTTGGTAAGGAAAACAAACAAGTAATGAATTGATTGGTAATTGGAGAAAAAAAAAATTAATGAAATTGCATCATATAAATGTAAAAGTAACTTCTGGCCTTTATCAGCCCTTACGTCAACATCCTGCACGTATCACCCCAAAACCCAAAGACTGCATTTCACTTGCATTATCTGGCCTCCACATCTCAAAACTGTTTTCCTCCGCTCAAGTTACCTAAACTCCAAATCCTTTCTAAGACCTTGGTCTTAGCCTAGGGGAGATATGAAGCAGAGGATGAGAAGCTTCATATTATAATCACAACAGATTTGCTCCACTGCTGCAGGATTCTAGATGTACATCTGATGACCTGATGAAATCTCCCTATGTTAACACGGTACGGCCAAAAAAAACATTCTGTTTAATAGCAATTCAAGTAAAACGCAACAAGGAAATCTAACAGTGGGGTCTTAGATTGTGACTGTTATTGACTTTGGTGTAAAACACGCATAAAAAAACATGCTGCAAATGTACAAAAGTACAGTGCTTTGCCAAGGATATGGTTTCAGATGTGAGAGGCAAAACAACACAAGTTGTAGCTGCTCACCCAAATGTGGAAAACCTCATACTGCATGTGGAGTCTGAATATTTTGGCAAATAACAACCTGAGGTGCTGAAACAGGACTTTACTGAGCTGTCCAGGTGCCTGAATAGTCATCTTGCCATCTGATCAGAGGAATGGAGAGATTCAGCAGACTGCATGTACCACACATTCAGTTCATCTCAAAGTCCTTCGGAGACCGCAGGAACTTTAAGACGGGTGGATTCTGTCTGAGCAGGTCATGAGAGAGGATGTTCACCTCTGACCCCTTTTATGAATAAACACTTTGTTGCCTTGGACAAGTACAATAGACAGGAGAGACCAACACAACTTGACAAGCTACCAGAAACATTGAGATAAACTACCTCAGCCTCATTCCCTTCATGAAGAAGGCCTCAACCACAAAATGAAACTCCAAAACCTTCCAGTGAGGACCCCTGCTCTTCATCTCATTATACCCTATCCAGGTCACCCTTGACTCTCTCCCCATCCTAACCACCCCAACCAGACTTAGCTACCCAGATGACACTAATCCACTCCCAGCTTTTCCCATTATGTCCATTTATCAAATATTGTGCTCGTTCCTCATCGGCCTTGTCCTTTCCATAAAAACTAGACAGATAGTTCTCTCAGCACACTGAGGCTAGCTTAACTAAATGTCAGGAAAAACATTCTTAATCCAGAATTTTACTACAAAGCACAAACTTGTCGATTCAGTTCTTCTCAAAGCAAGCCCTCCAAACTTCAGCTCTGTGAGTGAAGCTAGATGACAGATGAAAGGTGGATGAGTGGCAGTTTTGTTTAATGGACCCTCCAATCCAAGCAGATATCTTACAAACTTTGTTTCATTGCAATATGTGTCTCTTCAGATGAAATCCCCATCTTGTGTGTTGTTCTTTAACAGGTACAAGTCACCTAAATACTGTCAAATCTCTGATTACTTTGTTGTCAGTGTGTTGACAGTGTAGGTAATGTTGATTATACTGAAAAAAAAAAAACCAGGACAGAGGAACCAAATAATTGTTTTGTGTTCTTGATAACTTTGGTCTAACTCAGCATGTGAAAGAAAATAAGGACAACAGAATACACAGAGCTCAGGATGTAGTCACCTCTAAAAAGGTCTTAATTTTTTTTAACAGCTGTGCCGTAAATGTTGCTTTGTCTGGTCATTCCTGTGTTTTTCTTTGACAGTGCTGTTATTCTAACCAAGACTTTCCAAGCAGAGGTTATCGGAGAATGTTGAGTGTATGTTGGTGAAAATACCAGAGACATGATTATAACTGAAATCATTTTCCATCTAAAATCCTGCTGAGTGCCTTGCCAGCAGTTTTTCTAAAGAAGTTTCAGCATACATGGCCTCAGATATTCTGCAGATTATAAATGTGTCTCCGCTTTCAGGCTTTATCTCCTCAGTTCCTACAAAAAACACCACAATCAAGCCAGTCCTGACTCTTTTTTTTTTTTCAAACCTCTTCTCACTCAGTAAAATTACAGACTAAGCTGCCTTTTAACAACAACACAACTTCCTGACATTAAACTGCAGGCAGACAGCACTGTGAACATTAGCACGTTATTATAAAGGACTTTATTATATGGTTTTATCTTCTGGCTGGACTTCAGGGCTTATTAAAGGTTTTCTTTACTGGCTATGGTTACATGATGTTTTTTCATTTGGAATTATTAATTCGGAATTAAATAATTCGAAATTAACGTTATTCTCCTACGAGTTTACATGAAAATAATAATTCCAAATGAAGGTTTACATGAAATACATCCTCACTTAATTCCTCTTTAGAGCGGCAGGTTGGGAAGGGTTCTGATTGGACAGGGGAGGCACATGACGTATGACGTATACCGCAAATAAACAAAGTTGGCTCCCTGCTTCTCGTCTTTTCGGTAGTAACTTGTGAAAACTACATAATAAGTTCCAGTTTCGCTGCTATTTTATTATAAAGTACCAACTCAATATGAGCATACTACTTCATTTTTTGCAGCAACTGAGAAGGAGAAGAAAGATAGACCACCGAACACGGGAGGCAAAACAACGCGTATCATCGGGACAGGACAAGTAACGAGAATGCACACAATGACCGAAATTAACTTAGAGCGGAATTAAGGTTTACATGACAGAGGAATTAAGTAGTTTTGAATTAAAGTGCGAATAAACCAGTCACTTACATCGGAATTAAGTTTAATTCTGAATGGAAATTTGCATTATGAATTAAGTGTTTACATGTTCATTTTTCATCAGTTTAAAGCGGAAATGATGTTTATTCGGAAATAAACAGAAATTAAAACTCATGTAAACGTAGCAACTGTATACTTTAATATTTTCAAACCAACATAATGACGGCAGTATGGAATATTCATTATTATGCACTGACCCATTCAAATAAAGAATTTAATAGTTCAATAGTTCTCAGATCTTTACATTAGTACTTGTTTGTCAAATAACTGACTTCACAATCCAGCTTTTAGTTTCTAAAGCAACAAATAGTTTAAGGGTCAAAATACATTTAGGATTTTTTGGTTTGATGAACCAACCAGGTCTATTAGGTCATCAGGGTAAAATATAGTGGCAGTTTTTATGCAACTTACGTGTACAACGAACTCCCAGAAAACTACAGGTCTGCTGAAACTTTCAGCTGTTTTAAGTCAATGTTAAGAATTTTACCATTTGTCACACTGTCTTTAATCCAAACAACTTAATTCATCACATTGTGACTTTCATTTCTTGCATTTTAAACTAATTTACTTTATATTTTTTGTCTATCATCTCTTTGCCCCCCTCAACATTTGTTTTTTAATATACTTTTTAATGTTTCTTCTGCACCCTGCTGCAATGGTTTTGTTTCATGTCACACACACTTTAAATTCATTAGTACATTAAATGTGCTTTACAAATCAAATTTGTCTCATCTATGAGGGGGGTATGAATGGCAATAGCAGTCCATGTTGAAGAGGGCAGTCAACCTCCCACAAAAGCAAAAACTTAGCTGGAAAAAGTGTTTGTTTTAGATGACAAATGCCATGGCACACTAATACAAAGAGATTTTGATATGGATGGCATGAACAAGAAAAGTCTTGCACACAAACACACATATCTGAAGAGGGAATGCAATATTAGTGTCATGCTGATGTATCTGGCCCTGTGTGAGTGGGCTGTATGTCTTCGCTCTCAGTAAATACAGGGAGGCCAGCATCAGTCACTGCTACACTGCTGGCAACCAAACGAAAGCAACAATCTTCACAGCAGACCACAGAACACCCGCACACCCACGCCTGACTAAACCTTGTTAACAAGCATTTGTCCAGACTCCCTCAGACGTTTGGAAAGTTTTATCAGTTATATGCAGCACAAAGTAGAAATTCCTGTGAACTCCCAACTATTTCCAATATTTACGTTATATGATGTTAACTTACATCTTCAATACAATAAACAACAGTTTTTATTTTCTAACAGTATCTTTGCCAGCAAGTCGTGGTCACCCTTGTTGCATGTTATCTTTAAGTTGTAAAATCAAAGTTTTTAATACCCTAAAAAGATCTTTAAAGAAAAAGCATGACCAAAATACAGAATCATAAAAGTGGTAAGCTTAAAGTCTATTGTCTTGTTAGAAAAACTATGGTGAAAACATTCACAACCTGAAATGTTTGTGTCTAAAAAAGATTGCTAGATTGACGAGTTTGTGGATGCAGGAGCTGTGGTCAGAAATAAGCCGACCACATGGCTGACCTGAGCCATTAATACACCAGTGAGCAATACAATCTCTTTGATCATTCATCTTGCCAGGTAATCAAAGTTCACAAAACACACTTGGCAGGAATAGAAAGAAAGTAAAAGTACATAAATGCTAAATGCTATACAAAAGCCAATCACTGTAGTATTTTTGTACCAATACTTCATGCTGTCACTTAATGTGTGTGAGAGAAAGTAAGAGACCATTGTCCTTAAAGACCCACTTCTAAACTTTTCGACTTTTAAAATATGCATATATGACCCATTTTGATGGTGCACCAAAACTTTTTAAGTGCATTTCTGGAGCCATCCCTGGCGAGTGGCGTCCCACTGCTGAGAAACCACACGATACAACTTTCTGAATCGGGACGTGATGTTTTGCTTCATGATATTGTAAGGAACTGTCTGTTTTGAACATACAATGTTGCTGATTCAGCAAAGAAACGCAAGAAGATTAACGGTGTGTTCAGACCAAACGCGTTTTGAGTGTCGAAAACATTCAAAACGCTGAACGCTCGACGGTGGTCACTAAACTGCCACTTTTGTGTCCGACGCTCAAAACCCTCCCAACGCTCCTGCCGCTGGTGTGTCTGGAGCGAGCGGCAAGCGCGGCGGAAAAGAGAGGAGGGAGGCGGCGCTTTCCTTTCGGTCAGTTTGAATGATGGCGGATTCAGTAGAGATATGGCATGGTTTTATTTAATAAATAAAGCTAGAGGACGTTGTCATAGGTCAGTTAGTCCGTGTTAATGCAACAAGAGGCGCACTCAGCAGAGATCCGCCTCCGCCCCCAAACAAAGCGTTGCTAGGCAACGTATCCTGCTACATTGCCAAATCAGTAACATTCATCTTTTTAGCAAGGAATGGTTATCCTAAATATTGCACGGAGTAATCGCATCTCAGCCCGGTGTCTGGGTTCACCACAGGAATCCTCCAGGAGCTGCGAGCTGATCGCTCTGATTGGTTGACGCCCCACATCGAGCGGCCAAAGTTCAGCTTTGTCCATCTCTGGCTTTTGACGCGCGTTCCGTGCAGAATGTCGAGCTTAAAAAAACTCCTTAAATTTTTGGCACGTTCTCTCATCGCCCAAAACACGACGCGAGAAAGCTCGACGCCTCCTTGCCGCGCCTCCCCATAGACTTTACATGGAAACCTGCCGCTCTTGATGCTCAAAAACGCGTTTGGTCTGAACACACCGTAAAAGGGAGAAAGGGACAAAATAAGTCATTGCAAGCTTTTGTTGGTTGAAAATAGCTAACAGGTCAGGTAGGATGCAAGATGGATGCCGAAGTAGCCGTCGAAGGGGCGTGTGACGGGGGAAATGGCAAAAGTTTTGTGGTGTGTTTTAAAACAAAGCGATGATACATTGAAGCAACAAAGAGTTGCATATATGATCATATTTCTCATTCATCATCAGCTCTTTTTCAAGCTTTTACAAATCTGTTGATCACAAGATTAATTGGCTTCTGTGTTACAATGCTCATCTCAAATTTTTCTCACAATCAATAAAGTACTCATCCATCCATACATTAATCCATCTATCCATCCCTTAAACCAAGAGTCTAACATGAGGCTTTCAACACATCTCACGTATAAGACAGCCTACACATAAAATGAAACATGCAAACCAACCCACAAAACAGCATGCCTGCATAAACATGTCATGAATAAATACACACATGGATGCCTCCATGCTTCCCACATGGAAATTACATAATTAACATGAAACATTAAGATGAAAACAGAGGTCTTCTTGTATGCTTCACCAAACCCACCAGAGCTACGGACCTGCTAAAGTTACATACAAAGACACAAACGATGAAGGTCAAAAGCAGCAACTAAAACAGTTAGCTTGTTGTTTTGTTTGTTTGTTTGTTTTTCTAAGGAATAATGGGAAAGGAGTAAAAATAATCTCAGTGAAACTGCCACAAAGAAATGCTATGTCATACACACACACACACATACGTATATATACACACACTTTGCTCAAAATAAATAAAGGGAACCTTAAAGTAACACGTTTTAGATCTGAATGAACGAAATATTTTTGTTAACTACTTAATAAAAGTGGAAAACACACTACAGGCTGATCCAACTTTGATGTAATGTCCTTGAAACAAGTCAAAATGAGGCTCAGTAGTGCATGTGGCCTCCATGTACCTGTATGATCTCCATACAATGCCTGGGCATGCTCCTGATGAGGCGGTGGATGCTCTCCTGAGAGATCTCCTCCCAGACCTGGACTAAAGCATCCGCCAACTCCTGGACAGTCTGTGGTGCAACTTGGCGTTGGTGGATGTCCCAGATGTGATGTCCCCAGGCATGAATCCCCGGGCTTGGATTCATGCCTGGGGAATGGGCGGGCCAGTCCATAACATCAACACTTTTGTACAAGGCTGGATTATCCAATTGCCATTATGGGCAAAGGCCCAGGGGTCCACGCCTGCCTGGGGCTCATGTGTTGCCCACGTAGGGCAAACACCAGCAGTTTGGACATGAAACAATATGTACATAAAAGCCAGATAGTTACAACACAGTGTCTAGACTATTGCTTTTGGTACTATTGACTGAGATTTTAGAAATGTCATTTCACAGCGTATAATTCACAATTTTCACAATGTTGCGGTGGGGAAAGGGGCCCCTGGAACACTCTGGGCCCAGGGGCCTGTGCACTTTTAATCTGCCTTTGTGTTGCAGGAACTGCTGACACACTCCAGCCACGAGGTCTAGCATTATCTTGCATTAGGAGGAACCCAGGGACAACCTCACCAGCATATGGTCTCACAAGGGGTCTGAGGATCTCATCTCGGTACCTAATGGCAGTCAGGCTACCTCTGGCGAACATATGGAGGGCTATGCGGCCCTCCAAAGAAATGCCAACACACACCATTACTGACCCACTGCCAAACTGGTCATGCTGGAGGATGTTGCAGGCAGCAGAACGTTCTCCACGGCGTCTCCAGACTTTCACGTCTGTCATATGTGCTCAGTGTGAACCTGATTTCCTCTGTGAAGAGCACAGGGCACCAATAGCGAATTTGCCAATCTTTGTGTTCTCATGCAAATGCCAAACGTCCTGCACGGTGTTGGGCTGTAAGCACAACCCCCATTTGTGGATGTTGGGCCCTCATACCACCCTCATGGAGTCTGTTTCTGACTGTTTGAGCAGACACATGCACATTTGTGGCCTGCTGGAGCTCATTTTGCAGGGCTCTGGCAGTGCTGTTCCTCCTTGCACAAAGAAGGAGGTAGCAGTCCTGCTGCTGGGTTGTTGCCCTCCCATGGCCTCCTTCACATCTCCTGATGTACTGGCCTGTCTCCTGGTAGTGCCTCCATGCTCTGGACACTATGCTGACAGGCACAGTAAACCTTCTTGCCACAGTTCGCATTGATGTGCCATCCTGGATGAGCTGCACTACCTGAGCCACTTGTGTGGGTTGTAGACTCCGTCTCATGCTACCACTAGAGTGAAAGCACCGCCAGCATTCAAAAGTAACCAAAACACCAGCCAGAAAGCATCGGAACTGAGAAGTGGGGTCTGTGGTCACCACCTGCAGAACCACTCCTTTATTGGGTATGCCTTGCCAACTGGCTATAATTTCCACCTGTTGTCTATTCCATTTGCACAACAGCATGTGAAATTGATTGTCAATCAGTGTTGCTTCCTAAGTGGACAGTTTGATTTCACAAAAGTGTGGTTCACTTGGAGTTACATTGTGTTGTTTAAGTGTTCCCTTTATTTTTTTTGAGCAGTGCATACATACAGACAGACAGACATACATATGCACATATATATTTATATATGTATGAGTGTGTGTTTGAAATGGTGTAATATATATATAGGTGTGTGTATATATATATATATATATATATATATATATATATATATATATATATATATATATATATATATATATATATATATATATATATATATATACATAATATATATACACCTGGCTGTGCTCTTAAAACCACAGTACACAACCAGTGAAAAGAATCATCATATCCTTTACATTACATATTAAACTCGGCTAACTCAAATTAAAACTTTAATTTCCAGTGTTACTTCTTTCCATATACAGTTCAGCATTCCAAGGATTAAAATAAAAGATGTCCTCTAGAAAATAGTGAAAACCACTGAGAAAATAGTTTGCTTCATATACTCAGACGTGAAAATGAAAGAAAAACTGGGTAGACTAATAGGGCCTTCCTTCAGTAAACCTTCACAGCATCCTATCTCACTCTGCTGGCCTCACATCTCTCCACCCAAGCATGCTGTAGGCGGTCCGGTTTTTCAGCGCTCAAGTCCAGCCATGAAGGCACCGTTTGAGGCTCAGTGATCAAAGAGGAATCTCACTCACCAACAGGGTCTATGCTGAGCTTCTGGCCTTGCTCCAGCACACTGCTATGTCATCAAGACCCCTGATGTTGTTGTTAAAGCGTCAACATGTGTTTCTGGGCTGTTTTGTGTACAGATGATCAAAGCCAACTAAAAAATCTTAAAACAAAGCAAAAGGACTGCTTGTATTCAAATCATATTTGGTGCAATAAACCAAACCACAAAAAGGTTAAATGAGTTTAACACTGGATAGTGACTAATTGGTGATGTACTTCCACTATTTCTGCTCCACTCTTCAGCTCTCCTTTGGGTTATGAAGAAATTTTTTCAAATAAAAGAATGGCATGGGACAGAAATAGTGCAATCTGACTCTAACCTACAACAGACTGACAACTAAGGCCATTATCAGCAAAATAAAAATAATAATAAGCATCTTGAATTGTGAATGACCTAACATGTCTTCCCACAGTAATAAATCACTTAACCAATTAAACCCAGGCTTCAACTAAAGGCAGGGCATCTCTGAATTAGACTTTGCAGGAAAAAAGTATCTTCTGGCAAAATCAGTTCACTGATGAAAAAAAGGTTGAGAATAATATTAGTTCGAATTGCTAACATAAGACTGACTTCCAGTTTTTGCCCCAAAACCAAACAATATTTCGCCAAGTCAGCTGAACTTGCCTTGTTTTCCTAGAGCCACATGTTATTCTAATAAAAGCAACTCTGCTCTCCAAGTGGCAGCTGTTCAGGCCTTTTCTCAATCCACAGATAGATGCAGCTCGCTACTGTAGAAAACCATGTATTAACGTGCAGATAGTTCAAACTCACACACACTGAAAATGCTGTAGTCACAAGGTCAGCTGTATAACATCCATATTACATGTATGTGATAAAAGATTATTTATTTTACCTTTTACTTACACAGGTTTAACTCACTGAGACATTGGGTCTCACTTTCAAGAGTGACCTGTCCACAAATAGGTACAAAAAAAAAAAGTAGTAAAAGTAGTATTTCTATTCAAACAGTTAGAAAAACACATGTAGTTTCTTTGCGTTCACTATGTTTCTAGTTTTAGAGCAGAAGTGATGGCCTGGTGTTTCCTCCTGGTATCCTACTCAGTTTGAGAGTAAAGTGCCGACAGTTATCTCCACCATATTGCTCCTTACATTGTAGGCCTCCTTCAGCCATGACAAGCCACAGATTACATAAGTCTGCCACTGCATGGCCCTAAAGCCTCAACTATCTGCTACTGTAACCATGAGACTGCCAGTAACCCCTCCATCCCCCACCCTTATATAAACAGAAAGTCACACACATGCCGCACTCCTGAAGTCAGACACAAGTCACATTGTATTTTAAACGCTATGGGAGGCATGTGCTGGTGGTTTTACACCGATAGGTTTTGTTCTGTACAAAAGAAAGATATACATTCCCATATAACACACACACACACACACACACACACACACACACACACACACACACACACACACACACACACACACACACACACACACACACACACACACACACACACACGTGAGAAATTCAGAACAATGCTGTGTCTGCTGAAAAAGTGCCATGAGACCGAATAAACTATATCACAGAGCTTGTATTCACCACCATGATCCTGCTAGAGTCATAAAACAGCTGACTCAGGAGATTGTTTTATAGAAAACAAAAAAGCTCACGTATAAAAGGAGCACACTGCCACAGGCTATCCATAAATTTGGATGATGGTGGTGGTGATTGTTGCTGAAGTCAGAAAGTTTCTTGATTTGATTCACAACGCAGTCAACTCACACTGTGCATGATTCTAAATGATAACAGGAAGCAATGTCTTTCTTCGTTCAAAATGACTGAACCCATGCATTTTTTTTTCTTTCTACAGCAACGAAGGAATCAAAAGTAATTTCTCTCTAGCCTTTATAAAATGCCTTTAAGTCTACATGTACCTTCTACAAAGCAAAATGAGCTAGAAGAATGCAAAACCAAAGTGCTTTTACTTAAACATTATACTTCTCCATCCTTGAGGCAAGGTGGAAACCCCTGACTGAAGCAAATACCGATAAAAGTAAGCCTCTGTAAATCTTCCACTAAAGCAACTTCTGAGACAGTTTAATTAATCAGTCTGCCAAGAAAGACACATGAGCAGACTCCTCTATGGTCTCACACCAGTTGTTTTTTATGCAAGCGTCAAGTAAGTTTAAAATAAGGGCATCAGGCAAGTTGTGCTTAACCAACTTGCGTCCAACAAGGGTCTTCCGAAAGTGGCAAAACAGACGTTTGTTGCACATGGCTATAATACACAGTGGCGGTTGCTAACAACACACCACACCTCAATGAGGACAAACAAAACCTGCCGCATTGGCTTTGTAAGTAAAACATCTTGACAGAATCTGATTCTTTTTTTTCCTCCCTTTTCCACGGATACGTTACAATTGCTATTTTAAGTCAACAAGGATTAGCTGGATGAAAGATGTGATCATTTGTGTGATTAGTTAGAGCATCATTTTCACTTTGTTCAGAATTTACTCAGTATAGGAAGACATAAAATAAAAATAATCACAAGACGTATGTTTTCAAACTTGATGCTAAAACAAGCATGCAACCAGGTGTAAGCAGCACTGAATGCTAGCCACATAAATCCTCCAGTCTCTACTGTTGTCCAGAAGCTCTCAATCAATCTTAATATATAATTTAAATGGAAAAATTTTATTTTTACTACTCTACAAAAACAAATACTGTAAAGTAAAGACTAAAAAGACATAAAATAAACTTGCTAAAATGACTTGAGACTTACTTCTTACTACCATGTAGTTTTATTCTTGATTCTAAAATTCCAAGAAAATGCAGAATCACTTATTTAATAGTTAATGATGCCATGAAGATGAAGAAGCAGCCGTGATATCCTGTCACTTAACCAGAGTTTTGGGGCATCAATGATTAAATGGGACGCAGAGGAGAGGGCTGCTCCTGGGGATGAAACGAGACTGCCATTACAAGAAGTGAATATTAAGTATAATTCATTTCCACATGAAAGGAGAAATGACTAATCATGAGCCCTTTGGAAATGCCATGTCCATTCTCTCAAACCTGTAGTTAATTTTTGACTCGGGCTTTTATTTGTGTGTACCTGACAGAGTAAACATAGAAGCTCAGAGTGGAGTGGCTTCAATACTGCCAGGCAACCGAGACTTCAAACCTGACAGACAAAGCCTTTCTAGTCCTTGGGCTAGATTTCAACTATTCATAAACAACATTAAGCAGAGATTAATATACATACAAAAATAAATATTTTAAAAAATGTCTATGATCTTCATGTGTGATCATGCTGTCACCATAGTTAACAGGTTTAGTTGTTCTCCTCATCAATAAGGTCAATTCAGTTAAGAAAAAAATTAAAAACTAATGTGCAGATATCTAAGAAATGAATTAAAATCATTTAAAACTTACTACAGGTACAATTATTCAACTTCAATATGAACCTAATCTGTTTAGAAAGGCCTGTCCTGGGGCCCACAAGTACATTTATCCAGCATGGCATTCACTTGGCAGAGTACATGCCAACAAGTCTCAAGGCTCAACCGATGCCCACATATGAATAGGTTAACGCTTAAAAACAAACAAATAAAGATGCATCTGAGAATTATAGAGAAATTTTATTTCATATGTGCCTACCTGAGAGGCAAATGAAAGTCATGTAATCTCCTTGACCGCCGGTTGCCAGAAAAGGAATCTTCTTCTTTGTCCTCCTCTTCACTTGAACAGCAGCAAGCATCTTCTCATCATGGGGAGCAAAGATCTCCTTGTTGATAACAGACTTGGCGCTCATCTCTGAGGCAGGTGTAAGCAGCCGGTAAATGGTTAAAAGGCAGGGGTCTAAACTTCACTGAGAAAAGGAAGAGAGAGCAAAAAAGTACAGCAAATGAAAATAAGAAGAAATTATACTTAAGTTACGGGAGTTACGCATCTACAGCAGTCAGTCAGTTTACTATTCACATCCTTGTTTCTGCTAATTGGACACATATATATAATCTTTTCTACAGTAATTTAGCATATAATAATATATATATACATAAATAAATAAAACACTTGATCAGCTATTCTAGTTTGTGCAGTATGTGGCCATCTTTAGTGTCTATATTCTTGAGTTAAAGCCAAACATGCATTGTGCGACTTGGACCATCGTTGATTCTGAAGATGAAATTCTCTCAAGGCAGTCCTGCTATCTTGCCTTAAGAAAAATGGGAGACACAAGAGGTCCTGCTGAGCTTGGCCTTTGACCATTAAATCTAATCAGAATGAGCTTGTCATCCATGTGAATGATTGCATTAAAGTGAAAAGGGAAAAAGAAATACTCAAGTTATTCAGAAGGATAAACACTGGTGACTCAGGAGCCTGTTACTACAGAGCAAACAGCACAAATTATGAGAAGTTATTAGTTCTACCAGAGGCCATTAACAGCATTGTATCTTGATTTCCTGTGGAGTATCCTACAACTTAGATATTTAGTAACTAAGATATAAATGTTGTAGAAATTTCAACATTTATTGTAATTTCATGTTTTTGCATTTGCAATAAACAGTTCATCTTTTATTATCAAAGAAGCTCAATCTTGGATTTCCCAGATCAATCAAATGCATCAAATACAAGTAATGCAAAGGAGAGGGAGGGGGGCTCGTATAATGCAACTTATCTTGTGTGCATGACTTGTGAAAAGCATCCACTCCCTAACATGGTAGTTGTGTCAATACAATTTATGCTGCTGTGAACGTTATACATACAATAATAAGTTTTATAAAATCACCCTGAAAACAAAATCTAACACATCTGAATCGCCAGTCCTGGATGATCAAGATAAACACCATTTAATGCACCTTGATACACTAACAGCACTGTGCACCCTATTCTGTGCCAAGTATATAGCAAGATTAACTAAAATAAAAAAAAAAGAGGAAGTAAAATGGTTCTCTCAGCAACTCCAAGCAGCATCTGTTTGTTTAGTAGCTAAAGTCAGCTCTGCTAAGAGACACAGGAAATTGAAACTGTGTTTCTCCCATCTGGTACAGAAAAAAGAAAGAGAAAAAAAGTAAAATATGGATTATGAATTAATTTACTATTTTAAAAAAAAGTACATATCTCCATATTGTTTAGCCTCTGTTTTCCATGGAAATGCTAAATGGTTGAATGACTAAAACAGAAGTGGTTGATGTGATGATTTAAGTACTGACAAGTCACACTAATACAAAAGAGCTATTATGTTTCTACCGTTTCATACAAACATCCACAGCTCAATTTATTTATGTACAGCAGTAGTTCTACAGGTGTCAATGAAAACTGCTTACTGGGCCTAGTGGAGTTTAAGGTCGTAAAGAAGTGGGTTATTTAGGTCCAAATACACCCCAGAGGCCTGTGGAACTTAATCACCATTTAATCTACACACATTAATTTGAGACGTAAGGCTCGCAACCGCATACTGCATGACCCACCATGACGCTGATAAAACCAATAAGTCAGTCTCAACTCACGAAATTACTCTGCTGCAAGGCAAAGTAAGGCAAAACAATGTTTTACCAAACTGACTTGCTAACAAACAACCTACCACAAACACTAAGCACGACACTAAAAAGTGCTTACTCAGCAGCCAAGAAAAAGCCAATGGGGTTACATTTTCACTGATTGATAATCACAACACAAAGGTCATCATTACATTCATTCATCCTTTAAAAAGATCCCGTATGAAACCAAAAACACCCAGACTTCACATTGTAGAACAGGAATCTCACAGAACCAAAACAAAAAGCAAAAGTTACCTTTGAGCCCTTCATGTAGCTCATATCTTAGGTAATATGAAACACTGTGGGCCATGTGTGGGTGGCTTTTTAGCTATAGAAAGTATGTGTCATTCAGTCAAAAGTTCACTCTGAAAGGCACAGCAGACACTCGTCGCTGACATCCACCTGACCAGCTGCCATAAGAGGAGAACTTATTCACTGGGTTTACAAGACACACACTGGAAGAGCTGCTTGCCGCTGTGTTGATATACTGTGGAATAATGCACAATACCACTAGCTGACAAGTGGAACAGCTATGCACATTTAGAGCCAATCTACATCAGAGTTATTATACCAATTACAGCATATAAAAATTATAGCAATAGAAAATTCAGCATACCAAAAATGTATTCTTTTTATCCATCAATCTTTATCTCTACAGTCTCAGCTACACAAGCCTTCACAATAAACACAACCCGGCCAAGACTTTGTGGAGAGTACTTGGAAAAGGAAAAGACAGATGCCTTTCTGTGGAATTTAAGTTATTCTGAACATCTAAAGACTAATAATTACACGTATAGTTCAGATAAAATAAAACTTAAACTAACAGAGTTGTTTAGCACTTGAGATTCAGTGAAAAGAAGGAAAACTTTACACTTTCCAGAACCTTTACAGCAGGCCAGATAACATGTAGAAAACAGAACAGCTACTTTTGGCTATAAATGCATGTCATAATGAGCTCAGCAGGTCAAAGCTTAGTTTCCAAAAAACACTTCCATTTATGACTTTTGATTCCTGCATTTCCATGTTTGCCAGTAACAGTTTTATCTGATATCACACCTATCAGACAGATGGGGGGGGTGGGGTGGGACACGGACCTCCAGGTTATGAAACGTAGCCAGCTGGGGTACAGCCTATGGTTTAACTTTGTACAGTCTTGTGCAATGCTAATGGTGAAGAGGTGACGAGTTGTAGCCAAGGTAACACTGGGGCAATGAAAGTAACACACATCTAACGGCTGCATTTCATCCCGTTTTCATGCAAAGCCCCTTTCAAAACACTTCATTAATTGTGACTGTGTTATGCAAAGCAGTCAAAAGAGTAGCACTGTTTCTGCGCATTCCCTTGCACCCTTCTTGCTCAGTGTGTTGATGTGTAATGTCTTCAGTCAGTGCTCATGGCTCTCCTGGGGCCTCAATTGAGTGTGGCTTTGAGTTACCCGGTACAGCCACTTCTTCAACGCAGTCCTCTATGTCATCCTGTGCTCCCTCGCAAGAGCAACCAGCCGCAGCGGCAGTAGTAGCAGAATTAGAAGACACAGACCCAAAAGACAGGCGGGTGATATAACGATCTGCTTAACTCTGTGTGCACTTAATTTCCCTTAGAGAGACAGAAAAGCTCAAAGCCAAATGCAGCAGTGGGCACAAGCTAAATACAGTAAAACAATGAAGGTCCACCTGTAATCCATGCACGAGTAGATTTACTGGGTCATTTTGACATCTGGGTGCTGATTTAATTACTTCTGCTTTGATTCGGGTTAATTAAACCTTTTCTTTTGTTTATAATTCCCCAAACCGAGTAAGTCCCCAGTTGACTAGGAGAAGTGATATTAGACCCCTATGGTTTGAGTAATGACAGATTAATGTGTATAAATTCTTTTTAGAACTTATTGTAATACTTACAACAGTAAGATTTCACTGACTTTCTGTCATAGTATTATAGAGTGTACCTGGTGAAACCAGTCCTTTTTACTAGTGTTATCAGCTGCGAAAGCGCAGCCGCAGTCGTACCACAGCGCTTCAGTGTTCAGTGGATCCCAGGAGTTAGAATGCAACATGGGATACAATCTTATGAGGTAAACTCATATTTCTAGCCTCTGACTTGCTGTTTCCAAATGAAGACAAAAGGTTCAATTTTTGTTCACTGTGTATGAAGTTACCATGTGAAAACATCTGCTGGTTTACTCAATGTCTCTTCCTGCTCCTCACACCTGCAGTCTGGCCTTTTCATGTGTCTTGCTATGAAGTGCTGCAAATGGGTTTTACTTCCTATTGTTTTCCTGTAGCAGCCCGTCTTGCAGACATCCTGCAAACACTTAAATCATTTGACATTTTATAAGATCTCATCAAAATCAAAGAATAAGCATCATGTAAAATTGAGTAATAAGGATTATAAAAGGTAATTAACATTAGTAATTATAGCATGATAAAATAGTAAATAAAAAGGCTAAGCCTATGATAATAGCTAAATAGCAGGATAATAAGTTTTTATTAAAATCAGAGAAAGAATGAGAAATAAATCATCATTTGGCATGTTCAACAGTATAATGACTTAATAAATCAAAGAAAAAGACTTGAAGATTAAATATGATGTGCGAAAGACGAGAGATGTCCCAATCAGTTTTTTGGGGGGTTTTTTTTGCCCCCGACTCAATTGGTTTTGATTATCAGCCAATAGAGAGTCCCGATCTGATACTTTTATAATGCATTACAAATTGAAGCGCGAAGAAACAGATACCAGATATTAGGGTGGTAAAATCGAATCAAAAAATCGGAAATCTGGATTTTTTTCTTCACAATTTTATAAATCGAATTTTTTGTTAAAAAATAGATTTTTTTTTCAAATAAATAAAATTAATGTACTATAAATTTTTTTGTTATTTTTACAGTTTTTATTTAACCTTTTACTTGTCTTCTTGGGCATTATAGGAGCGGAATGATGGTCTGGATACTGTGTTGTTTTTTCCTCATTGAAATTAAGAAAAATGATGAGCAAAAAATAAGTTTTATACATTTTTTTTGTTTTTAATTTACAAAAATCAGCAATATTGGAAAATTGTGAGAATCTCAATTTAAATCAAATTGGCACCAAAAAAAATCAGAATTGAATCGGTACAAAAGCATATCGTCACAGCCCTTCCAGATATCCTTTCATTTTTTAATTGCCTTATTTCCATTTAACACTGGAGGTTGCTTTAGTAACAATATTGTTCTAATGTAATGTGCTTTTCAGGAACCACACTCCTGTGTTAAACTCTCTACCATGGCATACTTTCCTTTGCATTTCCTTTGCATCAAACCAATGTTGTCACTGCATCAAAGGGATGTCATGACGCATGTGTTGCTCTGATTCCCACATAAATGCGGTAAATGCTGAGCTGTTTTTTTCCCCATTTGTTTAGAAATATTTTAGATCTGATAAATATAATAAGAATAAATACACACATATATGGCTGATCCCTGATCGGCATGTATCAGATGATTCCGAATGAGTTCTAAACCAAGTGACAGGATCGGGACATCCCTATGCAAGACTGATATTTCAGATTTGCTGTGCATGCACCTTTCTCAGATAGCAGTTAGTTTAGGATCATGACATAGAAAGGTGCAGGCAGTTTGTCCTTATTACTGAAATAAGGTTTAAAGCTCGGTTGCAGTGCAACAATTTTACTTTGCTTTTGATTAAGGTAAAGAAAGACAGGAGTGATTCATATAAATCTGAATATGACGACACAGGAAAGATCCTGCCATTTCTGTCTTTTTTGTAAGAACGACCAGTTAATGGTTATATTATATATATATATATATATATATATATATATATATATATATATATATATATATATATATATATATATATATATATATACACACACACACATATACATATACATACACACACACACACACACACACACACACACTACCAGTAAAAAGTTTGGACACACTGTCCCATTAGAATTAGAGAAAGTGTTTCCAAACTTTGGACTGGTAGTATATGTGTTTCTCTCTTCTTAAAATCAACAACATGCTTTACTGAGCATTCCAGTCTTAAAGCAAGTATGTAGTGAATAAAAAGCCTAATCCTTTTTAAAACTTTTTAAAACACTCCAAATATTTTTATTACAGTGTGCTTTGGGCATCGATATGCAACAGTGAGTTTTGCCCCAGCTCTGTTTGGCTTCCTGGTAAGCCTACAACTATATATGAATGCCTGCGAGTCATCCATAAAGAGAAAACAAGAAGGAAAGCAATGCCAGATCCATCATCTTCTTTGAGATTGAAAAGTAAACATTAGCTGAATTAATTTGATTTATAAAAACAAGTTCATCAGAAAGTATAAAACATAATAATCTGGCAAGATAACCAGCTGAATAAATAATAAATAATCTTTATGAAAAAGTGCACATCTTCTCCTCCCACTCATATTTCATCCGCTTTGGAAACTTTCAGAGACAACATGGTTTCTTTCATTCCATACTGTTTTCTTAAATCAGTATGAACGAAATAAAACATCCTACCTCATCTGCAGCCTCTCATGCACATCTTTCATGTTGACTCATGGCTCTGCACAAGACCTTGACAAAAACAGCCTCCCACGGTTCACCCATCTTCATAGACTGGATCTTTAGAAAGCGGCGTCATTCAGCAGTGTCACTTTGAATGAGCGCTATCCAGGATCACCGCATGAAACAGATGGCGAACGTTACCTCTCATAAAATAATTGAGAGATTACACCATCTATCCTGCTGTTTCTGAGACACCACTGCCAGCCTGGAATATATCAGAATTTAGCCCTCTAGTTGGTGCAGCGCTGTACCACAAATAAACAAAAAAAAAAGTATTGAAATACAGAGAGAAAAAGTAAAAGACTTATTAATTTTCAAGTAATATTCTTGCTGATAATATAAAATAAACACAAGAACTATTATATAATCCAGCTGTCAGTTCACCCTGAGGAACAAACTGCAGGTGTTTCATGAGAAAAGAAATGAAAGTCATTAAAGTCTACAGTATCAACAGTTCTGCTTCAAAGTACTGCCTTAGAAGGTGTACTCAGGGAATAAAATCTGTCTCTATATGACTTCCATAATTGCCCATTCTGTTAAATTTGCCTGTATTTTGTGAGCCACTTTATCCTTGAGGGAGTTTAACAGCAGTTTGCTGGATATTCTCCAATCAGATCAGGAATCCTTTAGTATCTCAGGATCATTCTCAAACTTTTACTGCTCTTTTTCTTTCTCTTGTTAATTTATGTCTTTCACAAGAACTGAACGCTTTTCTTTCATTCACAACATATAAAGTAAAAATTCATGCTGTGAAGAGGAGGTCACACATGTCCTATTGTGTCCATTTTATGTTGGGAATAAAATAAACTATCAGTCATAAAAAAAAGTAACTATGGACAATAAAGTAGCGTACCGAATGAGAAAAGATCTTCCTTCTGAAAGTAAAAAAATATTGAAGAACAAATTCATTTTATAGGTGGCTCAGCTGCTGGCGGATGTTATAGAGCACCAGCAAGGCATGGCATATCCATAATTCAATGAATGACAAACCAGGCCAACAAATGAGTTCATTCTTTATACGACAGCACCTCGGAGCAATAAAACATTTGAGAGGGACTGGGTAAACAGCTAAAAGGCAAATGCACCGCACTTACCAACAGATGTTTCAAACACCAAAAGGATCATTACCACAATGACCCTGTTATATGCTGAAGCAACAGCACAGGGCATTAACAATACAAAGGCAAATGTACAAGAAGCAAAAGCAGCAGCATTAGGTCAGAGTACACAGCCAAAATAGGCCAAATGAAAGATGAGCTTGTAGCAATAAGCAGCTAAATTCATGAGGTAAAAAAAACTTAAGATAACAGGTTTGACCTGTTGTCAGTCTGGTTTTTTTCCCATTAAATGAATAACAAACAGACCTATGACATTACATCACAGCACAGAATTCATATTTTAAGAAGGCAATTGCCGCCTCAGAGGTCCATATTCCTCAGGGACTCTAGATATTAGTATCAATTTGTCAGAAACACTGACAAGCTGCTTTTGTTCTCCTTTTTTCCAACATTTGACCCTCCGAAGAAACAAATATCTTTATGTCTGCCCCGAAGGATATGTTTTGTCTAGCAACAGAACAAGCCGAGGCCGTGGACGCACAAGGAGGGAGCTGGCTCAACAGTTTACATTACGGTGACTGTAAACGGACACTGAAGTATGGCCAAATGTAGAAGCTTATCCTTCACGGCTTGCCAGAGCCAATTAAACCCTGAACTCTTGCATAGGAAGAACAATATTTCAATGTAAGTGGGTTAGTTAAAGCCAGTGGGGAGTCTCACAGCTGACTCGACCTAAAAGGCCAATCCAGTGACAACCTACCACACATAGATAACAAAGAAGACATAGGAAGTGCCCTCATCTGTGGGATACTGCCATTTAAAACAGATAAAACTGCTTCAAGGGTGGCATTCTTTCATTTGTGCTGCACAAAAACAACTGTTATTTGGTCTTTTTAAGGAGAACAGTTCGGTTTATAAGCCTAGAAACACCTAACATCATAAATAGTCCCAAATCAAAACAGAAATATTACATTTCATAGTGAAACTTGCAAAAAGCATTCATCTCATCAAATACACAGCCAACGTGATAGGTTTTGGTGAAGAACAAGTATTGCATAGATAGATAACCTACAGAAACACAAGTCAACACTCAGCTATTCAAATTGGACAACATCCAGCTTCACATTTACACTGAATTTTCTCTGGAATATTTGCATTTCCAAACAACACATTTTACGAGCCCATTGCTTCTTTGGTGCAAATATTAGACCATTGAAAAGCTTATTTAAAGGCAATAAAATGTTTATTTAACTTTACGACGCAGCTTGATATCGCATTCCGACCGCACCAAAACAGTGAGACTGTCTAAACGGGCTTCTATTAACAGAAACCATTTTTTAAAACGCAATATGGAAATTTATCAGGTATTTGCCGAAACAAAACATTTTCACACCGTGTGCTGAAAGCGCAAATAGTTAGAAAACGCTGACAAAAACAAACACACACGTGTGCAAAAAAAAAAAAACGTTTAGTGTGCTTCGTAGTTAATCACAATCACGTGCACAGTTAATAAGCGACGGGCGCGCGCTTACTCGCACGGACACTTAAGTGACAGAAAGGTTACTGGCGCAGTCTGTGCCACTTGTTCAAGAACAAACTCTATGTATGTATTAAAGAATATTAATTAAACTTCGTTTTCCATTTCAGTGAAAAATATGCCTCCTTTCTGCCCCCCATGAGAAAAGAAAAGTAAGGCTTGCGGTTACTTACGGATGGGGTTTAAACGAGCCTTTTTTTTCCACGTGCAGCCCAACAAATCCTTGGGGTTGCTTTCTCTCCAGCTGTCACTGCTCACCCACTTCTTCCCGCTGCTGCTTCTCTTGTTGACAACTGTCTTGTCAGACTGAACGGCAGCATTTCTTGTCTGACATCGCGTCGACTTCACGTCTGTAAGTAGCTGTTGGTTGCAAAGCGGCGCGAGCAGACTTATTTCCCCTGCTGCCTTCTACTGTGAACAGCCAGTGAGTGTGTTTGTGTGTGAATGGGAAACCAGTAGCAAACACCCCCTCCTGGACACACACACACACACACATAGATATAAACCAGCTCGCCAATCACGTACAGTGTCACAACATACCACGTAGCCTCGTCTTTTCGTAAACAGAAAGGAAGAAAATTCCCACACTGTTATAAACAGAGAGATTGGGTGGCTGTTTTATCGCCTGTAGTTAAGGTAGGGAACTAGTTAGCTCAGTTCTCGTTCATGAGATTTTTACCAGCAATGTTTGATTCAAATGTGAAAGCAAATACAGCTGTTGCCCTTCTGAAGAATGGTCGTGCATATTTTACATAACACAAAGCTTACCAAATGAATACTTAACATCATCATCATAACTTTTAGTTTGATCAACCATGATAATATACTGGAGTAACTTTCTGAAAGTTAAGTAGGCACTGCTAGTTTGCATTGTGACCACTGCCAAAACAAAGTGACCTCTTCTATGACTGTCCTTAAATATTGTTAATTACAGTTTTGCTCCCTTTACAGTAAGTAAAGAGGATCCACAGCGTTTTCGTATGTGAGAATGATTGTTTTGAAGCTGAACTCATGACACATCCCCCAAACTTGGGTTGTTATCACAGAACAACATTCCATCATCATGATTTTATAATGATGCTCATAGAAAAAACGTGTTTTTTTTGTGACGTTAACATCTTTAAATCACATGTTTGGGCTGGTCTGCGTAATCGAAGCAGCGGTTGTCTGCACACCAGAGACCTGATGATATACCACAGGATGGGCTGCAGTACTAGTGAAAGATGTGTTTTATGACCCAGTCTGGGTGACTCAGACTTTAAATATATGAGTTGATAGAAGACAGTCCGTAAAGGGAAGAATACAGAAGTAACTACAACATCCCCCAAAGTCAACAATAAAAGAACAAAAGTAGCTCAACCACTTCAGACATGTTCCCACTACTGAATCATGTCACCATTAGTGACATCATATCGGAGCATTATTGATTATAACGGTTTTAAAATATAACATGGCCCTCATTACCTATTCTCTGAAGCTCAAACTTTACTCAACTTGTAGAATTCCTAAAATAAACAAAATGAACAAGGGCTTTTCCTAAGAACACCTTGGGAAAAAAAAAAGTATAACTTGTTGGAATGACTTGTTTTGACATGCCTGCACTACCTGAGCCTTTCCCAATGCTGTAGTGCTGGATGAGTGGGAGGTACCAATGCAAGCTGGCGACCATCTTTTTACTCTACAGCCATGCCAACAAGAATCTGCTCCACAGGAATTCACACACACACACACACACACACACACATCCACACAATGAAGCATCTGTGTGTGAGACTTTTCTCCGTCTGATGTTTTGCTCTTCTGGTTGTGATTCAAGCAAATTCCTTAGAGAGCTCTAGCTCCTCTCCTGAAAGATCAGGCTGCATTTATGAGCCCAGCCTTGCTTTTGGACAGACTTGGATGCTGCTGCTTCACCCAAGAGTTCATGTTTTATGTGCTTCTGTATTTTTTTTTTTTGTTTGTTTTGTTTTGTTTTGTTACTTGCGTCTAGATTTCTGCAGCTGATCTCTGGTATGTTTTAGAAGGAGCCGATAAAAAAGAACCACAGAACAGGTTTGTGTGTCCTCCAGAGTTCAAAATGTTAAACGTTGCAGGTGTTTGCAGTGCTCCTGCTACACTCGTGTTCTCATAATGTAGCACCAGCTGTTTTAGCTCGGATATGAGGCAACTTTCCACTGAGGAATACACTGTATTTACCATTAAGTCAGCAACACTGAAAGTTAATAGACAGATTTCATTAAGCAGATGGCACAAGAACAATCAAATAGGAATGTTTCTTACGCTTCCTTGGGAGTGTGTTACATGTTGATTCTGGGATTCCTGACAGCAAGCAGTCCAACCATCTGCTTCAGCATGTGGAGAGATTTTCTTTTTGGAATTTTGAATTGAAAACATTTTACTCAATCCTCTGAGACCACCTGAACGTGTGCTTGGATTCAGACGATCTACTCTGATTTAAAGATGTTCCGTGGCAACGAGACCTGCGGGACAGCTACAAGACGTTTTTGTGACACTGTAATGCTCGACTGTAGGTCTGCGCTCTTCTAACATGAAATGTTTTTCACAGAAATGACTCATTCTCTCCAGGTGGATGGAAAATGAGACTATGGCCAAAGGAGGGGGAGTATGAAACAGACACACACATGCAAACACACAAGCTGCAAGGGTTAAAAGGGTATTAACTGTTTCCTGCTGGCGAGTTTGCAATTCCAGGCAGTCGGATCTCTCAAGGGAAAACTTGGTCAGTGATTAGTTCCAATGGAAGAGACAAAACTCTGAACCATGTGGAGCTTTTTGTGTGTGTGTGTGCGTGTGTATGGCACTACCAGTCTCAATAGCAGGAAGATTGATTACCCAACAAATATGTTGAAAGTTTGGCCCTCATCATTGCTCAATTGAGTGCTGAGCTTAGGTTTTTGGATATATGACACACCACAGAGACTGGAACACCCTCAAGGTTGTACTTGTGTGGTTTGAAGTTTCCGAGACGTGTTATAGCTCTAAAATCTATGGGGAAAGGGGGGAAAAAAGTGTAAAATTGACAAATCACAGCTATTGTGGTGAATTGTTTGACGTTAAGAGGAACAGTTGCCATGCACTGACAAGAGAAATTTCATCACAGGAGACTTATGCCTGCATTAAAGTGCTGTCAGATACTTTCATGCCATGAAAATATGTAACATCTCCAGCGTAAATATAAAAGGAGGCTAAATTTGGAGCAAATTCCTGTACATTGCTTTCTTAGTTATTTGAAACACAGCTGTCTCATCATAATAAGCAGAAAATTCAAGATACATTATGCATCCTTGTATGCACATTATCAAACCACAACAGTATTGATTGTCTCACTATTTGTTAAATATAGAAATCTGTTAGCAGTCTTTATGTACGTTAAATGGAAGGTTGCTTTTTTGTTTTCCTTCAGTTTTCTATGATGCAAATGATTTTCATACCTGGGGTGTAGTTGACCTCAGAGCGTACACTGTCAGTGGATCCACGGCTTTGACATGTTAACAGCTGCTGATTCACTCACCAGAGTACCATACACTAAGACACGTGCAGTAGAGACAAGCTTGTTGCCAGAGCTACCTGGCTCCTCTCCTATCCGGGCTTTTCTACACCTTCGGTTCTGCTCTCACTGCACACCCTCAAACCTCGCCCCCCCTTCCCAACAGAATCCGAGGAAACATAAACATCCTTCCAGCCTGAGCTGCCTCACCAGGAGCTGAGCTTGCCTGTCTGTTTAGTGAGAATGAGGCGCCCCAGTCATGGGTAAACACGTGGATCTGACGAAAGAGGAATGGAACGGTGCGAGGAACCCCGTTGCTCCAATCACTGACTGCCTCACATCCCCTCACACGGCCAGATGGCTGCCATACATGCTCTCTTGTTGAGTCTCCTTTTCCATCTCTGTGTCTCCACTGCACTAATCAAACACTGGAGTCATGTGTTTCTGCTGCTTCCGCTGCCTAACGTTAAACACAAAATACACTTCAGACACAGATACAGAGCTGCATGAGAGCTCATAGGGAACACAAACATGTCTTCATGTGAGTACTCTACTCCACAGAGTGAGAGTGCACTACGTGCCAGCTGCTGTGTTCCTCTATTTGAAATTTTACTTTGCATTTTATTGTATTTTAAAGAAGGAATACCAGACAGTGTTTGTGTGTTGTCTTCTTTCATCTGTTATTGTGAGGTTTCATGGTAGCTGTGAAATTTGGCACATTCAGTGAAATGTTTGAAGTTGCGCACCCGTCATGCAGGCCTCACTTTACTGAGTCATATCAAGTGGAACACTCTGCTTTGATTATCTTTAAGGAGTGTGAAATAAGAAAATGTTTTGACCTCAGATCTGGTATCAGTTTATGTAGCTGGTGCTTGATAAAATATCTCTTATTTGGGCGAACTAATCACATCAGATGCAGAATAAATCGGCCGTAAAACGGAAGATATTTTCTTATGTTATTGTATTGGCTCTTCATCTGAATTATCTTCATCCTCATGTTTAATGTCTAAGCTGCTAGACTCTTTTTTTTTTTTTTTTTTTTTTAAACTTGTAGTCTGTTTGAATACATTTGGGTTTGTAAAGAAAAACATACATCAGTGGTTGAGAACTTTTTCCCTTTTAGTGTTTCTTTTTTACGTCATTCACTTCTCCAATAACAGCAGTGCTTATCGATGACAGTCCTTCGATTTGTCTTGAAGATCTGTCAGATTATGGGAATTATCTGTTTCACCTTCCAGCCGCTGCTGGCACAGAAAGACTTGTCACTTCTTTAAAATCTTCCCATCTGCTATCTAACTAATTGCTCAAGCCCACATCATTCCTGACAACAGTCGTAAAAGTATTCCTTTGCCGAGGACACCGAGTTTAATTAGATTTGAGGCTGACATTAACTATCCATCATCTGAAAGTCAAGCCAAGCACAAGAAATGACTTTCATATTTCCATCAGTCACTGCAGCTTTGTCTCTTCATTGACAATGGCAAATCTAATGATTCTCTTTGGTTGTAAATCTTGAAATCTGGGTTTCATAAATAAAAATATCTGCATGTATTTAAATGTATTTTAAATTTATTATTTAAAGCCAATTTGTATTTTACAGTATTATCCTTTTTTATGGTAGATATGTCCAACATTATTGGCCAATACCGACATTTATATGCAATATCAGAAATGATCAGTTTCAGTTTTTACTTTTTTAATGACACAACTTTCATACAAGATACACATTATATAACAAACTCTTCAGCGAAGTCTCCTCTGACTCAAAATGACAAAACACTATAAATGTCATTTACAGTTTTTCAGATATTTTTGTTTGTTTGGCACAACTCATTCCGAAAATATCGGTATCTTGATATCAGTATCAGAAATTAAGAGCTAGACAAAATTTATGCATCAGATATCAGTAAAAAAGCCAATATCAAATATTCCAAATTTATGGGACTAAATGTGTTAGATAAGACTTTACGTTTATTTATTTTTTTCTTAAAGGTGGAGTATGTAAGATTTTCAATATTTTCAAAATAAATTAACTTAAAAAAACTACAATCATAATTAGATAGGTTTTTTTTTTAAACATGTAGGTTCCAGTCTGTCCATAATTGATGTGTTATTAAGTTACAAGTTTAATTAATGACAAAGACCCTTCTTAAATGTTTGCCTACCAGTAAAAAAAATGTGTTTTTTGTCATTTGTCATTAATTAAACTTGTAATTTAATAACGCATCAAATATGGACAGACTGGAACCTACATGTTCAAAAAAAATTATCTAATTATGACTGTAGTTATTTTATTAGTTCATTTATTTTGAAAATATTGAAATTCTTACATACTCCACCTTTAAAATGCGCTGTTGTTTTTTTTTTTTTTACTTTAAGCTCCATGTTTCTCTGCTTCTCCTACTTTTCCTCAAGAGCACATTCTGCATAACATCAACCAGGAGACCTTTGAAGATGAGTGAAAGGAAAGATTTATTGTTCTAGATATGCAAAAGATGCTTCAGCATCTGTCAGGAATGGAAATTGCTCATTTTGCATTTCACATTTGCATTATAATAGTAAAGCAGCGTCAATTCAATCACTGCTCCATCAGCACTGTTGGTTGTCCTTGTTCTTTTAGACATTTTTGAGTTCCGAACGTGAAACTAAGGTTGAAACGCAGATAAATTGGCAGTTTTTTACTTTAAGAGTACTTTTGTGGAGAAAAAAAAAATGAAACATGAAACACAGAGACTTAATAATAGTGAAAAATGTCAGCTTTTTCTGTCGTCTCTCTTTCCATCATGTATTGTGGCATACTAATTCAGCCCACAGGCAGCCAGCTTAACAGGCTACAAGAGGGGAAAAATGGAATGGGGCAACACATTTAGAATCAAAGCTGCTACTCTGGGGTGTACTAAAATCAGATTTCAGAGCAACTTTCTGGGCAAAAGACTCTGTGATAGAGCCACACACCATTAAACACTACAAACTTAATCCATCTCTATCATAGCCGCTGGACAGCTGAATGATATTTCTAGGGACATTGTGTGAGTCGGTTTCTGCAGCAGCCTTAAAAGAAAAATCCATTTCACCTCTTTTAGTGTAAAGGGCAGACTAAGGCAAATGAAAACCCCAGAAGATTTGTCCAGTCCATGTTATAGCTCAGAAATCTTTCCGTTTTTATTTGTTTTACACATTTTATATCTTTATTTGTGTTGGAAATGTTGCGACCTGATGCCATATTTGTAAATCAGTTACATCGCAGAGGATAAATCTATGTGTGATAAACAAGATTTAATTTTTGCCTCAGTTGATCCAGGTTTCATTTGCCTCTTTTTCTCTTGTCTTTGTGTTTTCTCTCCTCTGTCTCTGCTTGCCAGACATCCATCCACCCTTCAGCTTATCATTTTATTACTGGCTAGCAATCTAAAGCAGCTAATTTCAGCAGTCAATAAAAAAAAAGAGCCCTCTGGGTAACAACGAGCAAAGGTTCCAGTTTTATTGAACAAGTTCAATTTGGTCTGCATTGTCAGTCAGGGCCAGAGGTAGATTTTACTCAGTAAAGGTGCTATGTCCACGACGCCAAAGGGAGATGCAAGACACAGAAATGGACATGGGTCCACCGAGACTGTGAGATTAACACGAACTAAACAACAAAAAGGTCATCAAAAAAAGAGGATGAAACTGAAAGAAAAGCCATCAAGGAGGCTTTTTAATACCACTGATGCAAGAAGACTCGTTTCTTAACAACTCTCAGTTTTAAACACAGAGGAATGAGAAATGAAAAATGTGTTCATTTCAGAAAAGAAAAGTAAATTGCTATTGATTTGTGTAATATTAGTCTTTTTTCATAACATATCCCAAAAGATGCTTCTGTCTTCTCCTTGTCAAGCAGCGACACATTCCCATCACACTCCAGTCAAAGACAGGTTCTGTCACCACCACGGGAAGAAAAAATAAATAAAAGCAACGTGACACCGGCCTGTTTGTCCTAAATGTATTCCCTCACAAAAACAGGCCATTAAATTGCATTAACTGAGCTGCAAAACAAGATTTAGCCAGACAAAACAGGTTTTAGTGCACAAGGCAATGCAAATTATCCAATTTTGTGCTACAGTGCTTAAAACCAAAAGGTCCCTGGGGGAAGTGAATTACTATAGAAATGAGTCCCACAGCAAGCAGCTCAGGGTAAGATTGAAATTGAAATGTTTTGTGAGCTGGAATCCACAACATATTACGTAGCTTTAACTGACATCTTTTTCCATCATAAAAGTCTTTTGGGGTCCACTTATGTATTTATGCAAAACCATGCAATTCTTGCATGTTGCAGGAAGCCATGAAGCAGGCGCCTTGGCTTGCAACAAGGCCCATCTCTTCTCAATAAACACCATGTGACATGACCTCATCAGCTTAGAGAACACCCTCTGGATCCACTCCAAGACTTTAATGACATACTTTTAATTTCTGTGACTGCGTGTGTGATGTCCCACATTCACAGCAAGACTGACAAGGTGGTGAACCTTGGCTTCTGGAGCTCATCCAGCTGACGAGATGTAGCTGTTATGTATTGCAGAGACAGTTCTCATGTAACATCGACAGCAGACCAAAGTGGATGATTTCTTTTGTAGATATTAATTTAAAAAAGCTCTGCATCAAAGCCTTGAAACTACATACACATTAATAAAATCCTCCAAAATCAGAATCCTTAAGGTATGTTGCAGTCTGTTACATTTGCTGGAATAAACTAATACCAAGCTGACCATGAATCAGTTGGCCAAGAAAATAAGGTCCACTTTGCATGCTTTTTGGAAATGGTGTATTAGTCTCTGAACAGAGAAGAACTTTGACCAGGACACATGTAGTCACAGAGCCTGTATAGTCATTTTCGCAGCTCTGGAAAGTAACCGATGACATCAAGATTAAAAAGTCTTGGCACAAACTCATGTTTAGCCCAGACTTAGCCTTTTATGTGAACTGAACTGTCCAAGATAAAAGGGATGATAAATGCAATTCATGTGTGAAGCTCTTCACTGATTAAAGATGTGAAACTGCATGTGGTGACAATATATTGAAAACGATGCAAGAAAGTGGAAAGGGCTTGGACAGAATGCTTGCTTTATTTGACCTGTTTTTGCTGTTTATCACGCTGGGAATGCTGACTACGCCATGTGACATTATATGATTTACTATCTTGTTTTTTTACAATGTTGCAAAAACTATACGAATGGGAACATGTGACAGTTTTTGTTTCCCAGTTTAAATTGATACCACTTGTTGATTTACAGCCCAATTACACTGACAGATTAAAAAGAACTAGCTTAGCCAAACCTAAAGGTAAAATATATGACCAGTAAAGCACTATTGCCACCATTTTCTGTTTTATTGTGGTTTTTAAATTGTCTGTAAACCTTTAACAAAAGCAGACCACAAATGTTTTTCTCTGTGATGCTAATATGCCAATTGTGAAGCACAGCAAAGTCACATTTGTATTAGTTGGTCATAAATAAAAGGCTTGGATCTGGACATGTAGAGAAAAACATTTGTATAAATTATCTTGAAGGGAACATGAATGTCTGTATTAAATGTCATGGCGATCCATTAAAAACTTGTAAAAAATATTCCCTCCAAACCTTCATGCTGACTGGAGCAGAAAGGTCAGAGCTTGTGAGAAGCTGCAAAGAGACATCATTTAGCAACCATGATAGTCTACAAAATTTGAAGTTGTGGACTGTGGACAGCTGCTGAGATATTGCAGAATGGACCAAAGTATTTTCTGACTTTTTGGCATCAAGTCTTTTGGCCTCCAAACATTTCAACTGATGGTGACGTATTAAGGGCCGCTGACAGGAGTTTGAGAAAGCGAATAAAATCCAATTGATCTGGAGAAGGTCACAACACTTATCTGAAGAATAAAGAGAGAGTTTTCCTCAACCTTTTTAAGGTTACTTGACACCAACTGACCAGCACATCTGCTGTCATGGCTGACATTATCCATAGGACTGCTCACTGCAGGCAGGAGGAGTGAATGTCAAAAACACTTTCCCAGACAGAAAGCTCAGTGACATTCAGAGTGACGTTAACCAGCTGTGAACTACAAGAAAGCAGAGGAACATTTCCTTGCACTTGGTTTAACCAGGAGGCTTTTGTGTTCGAATGGTAACAGGTGCTACTGTTCTCCCTCCATTTCTTTTATGTTTACACTTCCTACAAAATACAGGAATTGTTCATGAGCAACGCAATCTATAAATGTCACCTTTAAGTATCTTCCCACGTTTTATTCTTTTACATCAAGGCCCTCATCCACCCACCATCCTCCCTAGGGGTCCCAGGAATTCCACGTCAGTGGGTGGAGTCATCAGCAAGATGACTTTATCTCCCATACAAACTGAGAGCACAATGGACCAGATCCCACAGGAGAGTTGGGTTATATATAGGGAACATCAGAGGCCTTAGAGAAAAGCAGAAGGACATAGTAGTTACATTAAGGCAGCCTTCCAAACTCTGTGTTTATTGGCTGAGTGCTTCAGGTGTTTTTTTAAGTTATAGCAGAGTGTTTAGGTGCTGGTTTGAGAACAATTTTCCACAGAAACAGGATGTTCTTGTAGAATTCAGTTCATTGTTCCTGTTCTGATGTTTCTCTTTTGATCTCGTATCTAACTGTTGGGTTGATCCAAACTCACAGGCCACTGAAATGTACTGTTAGTCATAAAGGATGACATACTTTAGGAGTGATAGCCGATAAGTGTCCTTTGCAGATTTTTAGATGGCCAAGGTTTTTGTTGTTTGAATATGTATATCCAGATGCACGGCCACATCACTATGATATTCTGTTGTTGCAACTGTATTCCTTTCAAAGGAAATCAGTCATTTCAAAGATGTTCATAATCTTAAACAGCTTTCTGTGGAATTCCTCAATGAACTCATGCTGCCTTCTGGCAATCTAAAGGGTTTGTGACATCAGCTGGTGTTAGATCCTCTCCATTTATTCCCCCTAACACCTCCATATCCCAGGTGCTCAGAAGGTGTCAGACGGACATATGTCATGTTCACCGAAGGGGGATGGCCAAGATCCTGCACACTGACAGACCCTCTGTGAGCTTTTCTGTTCATCTCCCACTTGATTGCTGCTGAACAAAAGCATGACTGGTTTTAGTCAAGTCAAGTATGTCGCAGGTAGACTGAAACACAAAAGTGTACACATGGTTATACACTGCCATCTAGTGGCACAATGTAATTAGTGCAAATATATATATATATAAATATATATATATATATATATATATATATATATATATATATATATATATATATATATATATATATATATATATATATATATATATATGTGTGTGTGTGTGTGTGTGTGTATGTGTGTGTGTGTGTGTGTGTGTGTGTGTGTGTGTGTGTGTGTGTGTGTGTGTGTGCAGTTAAAGATAAGACATGCAGTATAGTCTCAAATTTGACACTCTACTATCATTTCAAACACAAACATGGGACCAGTTCATTGCCTAAGTGCCCACACCAGTTTGCACTTATTAAGCACAGTTCTCTATGTTTATAGGATTATCATCTTAGCATATAATAGGAATTTATATAAAAGAAAAAGAAAGTTCATTAAACAATGAAAAGAAAAAATCTGCCACGTCCTTCATCAGGTTTCATGTAGTAGCATTCAGCAGTGTGAGACTAAGTGGTGATGTATTCTACTGCACATCTGGTGCTGATTTCATTCTTCACACCAACTGCAGACACATCATTCTACTTTTTGACAGTTTGATCCATTAAATCAGTGACATCAGTTCACATATCCAGTTCAAGTCAACAAGCAAACCACGCCAAACTGACATTTCTGCACAACTGTATTTAAGCAATTGCTGGCAGAATCTTTAAAACCACTTGTGCATGAAAGCAGTCTAACACATAAATATCTTAAAACTCTGCTGACTGTAACCCCTTTCATGACATGGAGTAGACAAAGAAGATTCAGCCCGAAGAATATAAACTGGATTATAAATATCTAAGAGTGGCATTGCTAACTCAGCAAGGACCAGCTGCTGTGCATACTTGGGAATAGATCTTATAAGTGTAACTCAGAGAAATTGCCAACATTCACACAGCATCCATGAGAACACCTTTTTAATAATGTCACAATTTATCTCTCTATGATTTCATTCATTTCAAGTTGACCAATACATTTTTTTTTTATTGTGATTAAATTATATTTTTGAAAAGTTTATAAACAAAGTGGAAACTCAAGGTAATATCAGACACTAACTGGACAATCTGTGCTTCAATTTGCTAAATTGCATAAAGGGATATGATTTTATCGCATTGTCTGTGGTCACAAGGTCTGCGTCACACACCGAGGAGGATATATATATATATATATATATATATATATATATATATATATATATATATATATATATATATATATATATATATACATATATATATATATTCAGACATACATAAATGACATTGACTTGCTGATCCACACAGCCAGGATCTACTGGAACACTGGAATGTCATTTGGACTGAAGAAATGTGGCCATGTGGTAACAAGGAGAGGGAAGGTAGACCCTACAGAGGGCACTGCATTCCCAGAAGGCAGGATAAAAGATGTGAAGGAGAGCTACAAGTACCTTGGCATACCACAAACAAATTGCAACCACGAAGAGGCCACAAGGACAGTTGCCACAACCAAATACCTGCAACGAGTAAGACAAATACTGAGAAGTCAGCTTAATGGCAAGAACAAGATCCAGGCCACAGCTATGTCCTGCCAGTGATCAGATACCCTGGTGGGATAATAAGCTGGCCAAAGGAGGAAGTTCAGGCCACCAATGGTGAAAAACAGAAGCTGTTCACCATGCACGGATGGTTCCGCCCCAAGTTCAGTGTGCAGCAACTAGGTGCAAAGAGGGAGGCTGAACCCTACTGATCATCAGGGCCACTATCCAAAATGAAACATCCAAGCTCCATTAATAAATCAGGAAGAAGGCCCCAATGGATGCAAGACTAAGTGAATAACTCAGGCACTGGAACCTGGAGGAAAACAATATAGAGGAACTGTCATGGGAGATAAAGCCGCTGCTTGGAATGTAGCACCTACAGATCACCGACGTGGCCAGTTTTAACAAATCCAACCAAGAGGTAGAGAGGGCTGGACAGACAAAACAAACCTTGAGTACCAGGGCCATCGAAGCTCACATCTACCACACCAGACAGGACTCCAGATTCAGATTTTGCAAAGAAACCCCTGAAACAAGCCTGCACCTCAGAGCAAGGTGCAAGATACTGGCAGGCCAAGAACATCAAACACCATAACCAAGTAGCTGGCATAGTGTACAGAAAACAAATGTGCAATGTGGACTGGAGACCCCTACCCCCTGGGAAACACTTCCCAAGGTATTTCCATCCCCAACGATGGGAATTTCAGAAAACAGGAACATGAGAAACTCAAAAATCACAGAGGACTCGAGGAAGAACAGGAGAAAGCCTGGAAGTTGAAAACAACAGTAGTATCCGTAGTCATAGGAGCACTGTGTGTTGCCTACTCCACAGTGGAGAAGGGGCTCCATCAGATACCTTATAAAACTGTAGGGATGGGAAAATCAAATAGAAAAATTGAATATTGGGATTTTTTTGCTTCTCCATTTTAAAATCAATGTTTTTGTTAAAAAATATATTTTTTCAAAATAAATTAAAAAAATAATCCATGATTAAATATTTGTCATTTTTATTGTTTTTGTTGATCTTTTTACTTTATTTTCTCGTGCATTATAGCAGCAGAATGATGGTCTAGCTACTGTGTTTTCTTCCCAATTGAAATAAAAAAAAAAAGACAAGCAAAAAAAGTTTTGTACATTTCTTTTTTGTTGTTTTTAGCCTACAAAAATCAGCAATATTGAGGAATTGTGAAAATCACAATTTAAATTGAATTGCACCCAATAAAATCGGAATCGAATAGAGACTAAAGCATATCATCCCGGCCCTATAAAACAGGTATCCTCCTTCCAGAAGTGCCGCCCTTTGAACAGCCAAGATACTGCATAGAGAAGTTCATCTTCAGATGAACAACCCCCCACCCTGCCCAGAGGTGTTTTTTTTTTATTTCTTACATGTGGTTTAGTAATGGAGGTCTACAGCATACATCAGTATAATCAGTGTTCCAGGAGATTGTACATTAACATTTTTTTCCAACTTGATTAGATCAATAGATAAATCTATCTTATCATTGAGAGATAGAGAGAAATAGATAGCTAGCTAGACAGACAAACAGACAGATAGATAAGTCAGCTTACAGTCACATTAAATAAAAATTACTTTATTAATTTTTTTTTAAAATAAATGCATTTTTACAGTCAGAAAAAAGAACAGCAGGACATGCACCACTGCTATGGACACTGAAGGCAAACAAAACGACATCAGAGAGGGAAGAAAAAACAAAAATACTACCAAACAAACAAGGCTTGGCTTTCTCTTTTCTTTTTTTGCTGATTTGTCCCAAACTCCAGGGTTTCCTTCATGTTATTCGAATTAAATTTCAGTTGTTACAAAAGGCAATAAAAGTGAAGCAATGTAAAAATCATTGAACGAGTTCAATTTGCAGCAAAAACACGTGAAGAATCAGTCAGTTTTTAAAAAGAAGAAAAAAAAAAGATGACTACTGTGGGTCAGAAATGAACATTATTAGTAGAAGAAAAAGCACATTAACAAATATAAGCTCAAATGCAACAACCTTGCACGCTGAATACAGTGTCAAGCTGCATATAAATTTGTAATATAGACAACCATGCCTGGAGTTTGAGACTAGTGTTATCTTCATATATATTCATATATATCTTCATTGGAAAACTCGGTAAGAGCACAACATTTGCAGGCACAATTCTGAATACGACAAATGGCTTCACTCCTTTCTTCTGAAAGGAAAAACTTCTATATCCCCAAAGCAGAAAACAACTGTACAATTCTATAAAACGTTTGTGTTTTTACATTAGTTACAAAAAATAATACTTCATTTATAGATCCTTCATACCGAAGAAAGAAAAAAAAAAAGCTTGCACATTCTGTTTTTTTTTTTTTTTTTTTTTTAAACTAATTTGTGACCTTTTGCTGGTGTTTATTTATAACAATGATATAATACTATATGGTGTGACAAATAGAATCGCATTAATCTAAGAGGTGCTACAAGGGATTGTGATTATGTCCCTACTGTCATGTAGTGTTCAAGATTTTCATGATGACACATCTGTAGTTTCAGATCTGTGGTTGCTTATCAAGCTTGTTAAAAACTGTAGTTTAAAAAAAAAAAAACAGGTATAAACAACCATGTCTGAAAAATGATTTATGCTCTGTAGCACATCTTTGTGCACTTAAATGTCAAAAGATGGAACAAACTTTCTGCTTATGTTAAAATAACAAAAAAAAAAAAAAGTAAAGGCACACATTAAACTTAGCGTTACATTTTTTAAAATCAAGCACCGGCTGATGGAATGAGACCAAGATTTTTTTTTTAAGATGAAAATATTTTGCAAAATATTCTCAAACCCACAGACTGCTCATCCCATGCACTCAGCTGTAGTGTGTTTTCAGACTAGCTCACCACTAGCGGTCTTTAAATACAAAGGCTTGAAATGTCTCATCTGTCAGCTAGCAGACAAGTTGTTAAATGAAAATGACGGACAACAGGAACTGAAGGAAATTCCACATGACCATCAGTAGGACTATATACTGAGAAGTGCTTACATGGGACTTCAGAGATTAAACCATTAATAGAGGGCATGAAGAGCTGGGACGAGTGACCACTGCTGTTACAATACACTTTTCATTAGACTCATTGGGTCTTTCTTTAAAGTAAATTTAAATGTAACAAGCAGCTGTGGCACTGATAATACAGGTTTTTAATTATTATGTCAGCTCTGAAAGTCCAGGTCTTGAGGAGAAAGGAAGGTGAAAAGAACAAAATAAAGTAGAAACAAAAAACCTTTGGGTTTAGATCTGATTGGATTAAAGGGCAGTCATGGATGCAAGCTGGGCATCATTTAAGGAGGAGAGGAAAGAGGCGGTGGTTCAGGGTAGTGTAAGGCTTCTGCTTAGCCACAGGAGTTCATCTGGGCTGATCCAACAGTTGTTTTTTCTTAGTGTAGTAACATATGACCTTGTCAGCACTAATGGGAAAAAAAACAAACAAACCCAGAAATAAAACTTGTGTCAATCATGGCAATAGTCACACTGTTCTGAAATGTTCAGCACAGGTTCAAACACTTAAAAAGACAGAAATAGATTAAAATAAACACAATTCAGTTCCACCTCCCACCCTGAGCCACTCCCCACACCCCTGACCTACAATCATTGCCCCCCCTGCTGGTCTGAAACAGCTCAGACCCAGCCACTGGTCAGCTTATAGAACATTTCTTCATCTAGTGACTCGTTCTGGTCCTTGGCGCGTGTTGACAGGAAGATGTATCCGCCGATGAATTCATGCACCACCTTGCAGTCCACCTCAGCGCAGACAAAAGACAGACTTGGCTCGTCTGCAAATTCCACGGTGACCTGAGCACACAGAATGCAAAACACAAGTCACGCTTTGAATGTGGAAAAAAAAAAAAAAAACCAAAAAAAACACAAATATATCCTTCAGACATTGTGATGCACAACATGTCGACCAAAAACAAAATTCTCTCCCACACGTCTAAACATCGACTGACTAATTCGTTGCCTTAAAGTAATCCACACAAAATCCACTCAAGAAACATCAGCAGCAGATCAAATACTTTTAGTAAAAAACTATTGTGTTTTTATTTTAATGAAACAAAACGCTTGACTGTTTCAGCTTTATTAGCAGTCATTTTCTCACAACCCTTATTGGTATTAATCAGCATCACCTCAGATTATTTAAAACTGTTGGTTAAACGGATGTTTAACCCACTCCCACCCAGTGCCCCATGTCAAAGTGATGCTAACTGTCAAACAGTCTATCAAAGCTTCCGCTCACACAAATTCAGCACTTTGAGGACCATCACTCATCTTGGATGATTTTAAGTAACTTTATATAGCACTTTTATATAGAAAAGTACTAAATAAATTATTAGTTATAATAAAACCAGTGTATATTAACAGATATAATTTAGTAGTAGAAAAAAAAACATATAACTTATGATGATCACAGAATCCAAACAACCACATAAAAACTACAAAAAAAGCCTTCGGTCAACGAAGGAAAGACAACAGAAATAACTTGAATCTGACAAACGTAATAATAAATAAAATTTCTATTAAATTTAACCAATAAAAGTCGGACATTGTTTTTCAACCATGCTTCAACAGAATTATGTAAAAAAAAAAATCATGAAACAGGTCTGGACAAAAACTGTGGTGCCCTTAACTTAATATTTTGTTGCACAACCTTTTAAGTCAATCACTGCAAAAAAAAAAACCCCAAAACATTTCCTATAACTGTCAATAAGACTTCTGCACCTCTCAGCAGGTATTTTGGCCCACTCCTCATGAGCAAACTGCTCCAGTTGTCCCAGGTTTGAAGGGCACCTTTTCCAGTCATGTTTCAGCTCCTTCCAAAGATGCTCAGTAGGATTTAGGTCAGGGCTCATAGAAGTCCACTTTACAAATGTCCAACCTTCTTTGGTGTTTCCAGCTGCGTTTTAGGTTATTGTCCTGTTGCAAGACCCATGGCCTGCGAATGACACCAAGCTGTCTGTCACTGGCCAGCACTAGAAACTCTTGATAGTCTTGAGATTTCATTGCCCCGTGCACAGATTCAAGACACCCTGTGCTAGATGCAGCAAAGCAGCCTGAGAACATCAAGGAGCCTCCTCCATGTTTCACAGTAGGCGCCGTGTTCTTTTTTCATATGCTTCATTTTTCCATCTGTGAACATCGAGTTGATGTGGCAAAAAGTTCTATTTCTGTTCCATCTGTTCATAGGACATTTTCCCAGAAGCTTTGAGGCTTGTCAACATGCAGTTTGGCAAATTTCAATCTGGCTTTTCATAATTTGTTTTCAAAAATGATGTCCTCCTTAGTCGTTTCCCATTAAGTCCACTATGGCTCAAACAACAACAGATGGCGCGATCTGACACTGATGTTCCTTGAGCTTGAAGTTCACCTTTAATCTCTTTAGAAGTCTTTCTGGGCTCTTTTGGGACCAGTCGTATTACCTGTTTCTTTGATTTGTCATCAGTTTTGCTGCTGCCGCAACAGTCCCATAGATCTTAGATTTCTGAATAATATGTGCAGCTGTAGTCACAGGAGCATCAAGCTGCTTGGAGATGGTCTTATAGCCTTTACCTTTAACACACTTGTCTACACTTTTCTTTCTAATCTCCTGAGACAACTCTTTCCTTTGCTTCCTCTGGTCCATGTTGAGTGTGGCATGTCAGCAAACAGCACAGTGACTGATTAAAAGATTGTAGACACCAGTGATGCTAGCACACCTTGGATTAACTTTCCTTTTGTAACATCATTTTCAGTCTTTTCTATGAGTACAATCATTTCTGTTCAGGGGCCTCATTTATAAAGCTGTGCGTAGCAACGATGACAACAGGTGGCGTTCGCACGGAAAACAGGTAATGCGGCGCAAAAAAACCTTTACGATTTATAAAGCAGTGCGCACGCACATTCCACGCCTGTTTCACAGCAGCGTTCGGTTCCAACATGAGAGGATGATTGACAACACAATCATTCAGAGTGGATGATTGTGCAGGTGAATGCAGGTGAAGCGCTGACGTTCACCTGCAACAGCGCTTGTCGCAGGCGAGCGTGACATGTAACCATTAAGTGCCATGTTATGGAGCGTCTCCACTGTCTTGCACACATTTGCAGCTGTACCACAGGTTTCCTCCTTTGCATCAAGGCACATCTGCCTGCACTTTATCTGCCGCTTTATGGCCGCTGCACCACGATGTGTCTGGCTATGGTCCACATTGTTCTGCTACTCTACGCTCCGGGTTGGGAAAAGAAGTGGGCATCCCCAACGTGTCAGTCACTTCCCTTTGGAAGGTGCCGGGCAGATAAGCCACTGTGCGCCTTTATGGATTTGGGTGCATTTTATATCCAATATCACTTCATGTTCTGTATCTGCAGGTGGGGGAAACACCCTGATCATAATGATGGGTGACCACGTCATTTTAATTGCAATTTTAAATGCAATTATTGATTTAGAGCTTCATTAGCATGGCAGCTTCTGTACGACTTATTGTGTGAAATAGATTTTATAACATGTAGAACGACTTCGCTTTAGAACGTATATTAGTGGTTGACGCTTTACATGGTTGAGTAAGAATAAAAAAAAATGCATTTTCTTATTTTTCTGCAAATGCTGTTAATGTACAACATTCTGTGTCAAAGTTTATGTTTGAAAAAATGTCTCAAATTTCTGCTCTGCCATTGGTGTTGCCGTTTCCCGTTTCTCCATATTTTTTGCGTACGCCAGGGTCACAGTTGGTGTGGAGGTAGGGACATTTTACTACCAAGGCATGTTTTTATCAATCTCACAAGTTGACTATAATTGGCGTACGCTGGATTTTGTGCATGCAACAGCTTTATAAATGAGGCCCCAGGCCTGTTTCATGAGCTTATTTTTATATAATTCTGATAAAGCATGGTTGAAAAACAATGTCTGAATTTCATTTGTTAATTTTCGTAGAATTCTTTATTTATTATTACTTTTGTCAGAATAAAGATATTTCTGTGAGTTTTTCTGTCATTGACCCAAGGGTACCAACAGTTTTGTCCATGTGTGTTTTCCTGAAAGAAAGCAGCTTTCTAAGGTCAGCCTTTCCATATATCTGTGGGTCCCCTACCATTTTGATCTCCCAGTTGACGTTCCACTGTTTCATGTTGCTGAATCGCCAGGTTTTTATAGCATCTCCGGTGTGGGCATCCATTCGGATCAAACGATTATAGGTGATTCCAATCAGCTCTTCCTTCTTCCCACCCTGGAATCTGCACGACAGAGAAAGAGAGGCAATCTGCTGAGAAGTGACACTGAATCACTGTGAGCACATAAATCAGAGGAAGCGGGTGAGTGTTATAAAAGTATTAACATGTACTAACAATTTATTAACCTGCAGAATTTATCAGCTGTGGCAGAACTTACTTTGCAAGGAAATGAGTGATTCCGAACTCCGGCAGAGACTGCCACGCCTGAATGAAGCGCATCTTGGCCTCAATGAGACTCATCTGGGCCACATTCTGGTGGGCTTCAAGAATCCGGGCTGAAATCTGGCAAATACACAAGTACACACACAACACCCATGTGACTTTTCTTTTTCTACTGCTATGTAAGTTATTACCCACTCCCAATAACAAATGCATCCCATCACCACACCTAAAACCACCAGATACACCCAAAACCACAAACACCCAATGTGTAAACAAGCTGCAGCTGACTCCATGCAGCCATCAGAACACAAAGTGTCAGCAAATAACAAGAGAACCTTGATAGTAAATCACACAGCTAGAAAACAGATATAAATCTGAGCTCTGCAGGAGGCCAGGCTGAGGTTAATGAGCCAGAGAAGCTATCACCCCATAAGTTGGCACACGTGATCATACATGCACTTTTCTAAAGATTGAAATTAGATAGAATCTGTAGATAGAATCATCATCAGTTTCTACCCAAATGCTTCTTCATAAAATAACTTTTTTTTTTTTAATTTTACCGTGATTGATAATTCCTCCAAAAGTCTTGTTTACTGTTTTTCATCTCATAACATAATTTAACTTATTTAATTACATTTAAATACAGCATCAGCCCTCTGATGGATTGTTTTCATAATTCCACAACATTAATAGTAAATACAAGTTAAGTGGGTTACATAGACAGTAGTGTGCTGCAGATAGTTTTTTTTTTAATTTTTTTTATTGCTATTGTGTTATCTGGATACTTTTAGTTTTACCGAATGTGTTAATTTATAGCCCTAGAGAACACACTGCAGCTGAGGACAAACAGAAGCCATCTCTACTCTACTTGTCAGTCACTATGATGTATTAAAATTAATAGTTAAGACAAAAAAAAAAAAAAAGAGTTTACACAACCATGCACTTATCTAAGGCTTGTAGGCTCCCAGTGGATACATAACTTACCAAGTCCCTGATATAGCCTGGCTGAAGAGGGGAGGTGGGAAAGGGAGGATACAGAGGTTTGGCGAAGATGCAGACAGAAAAAAGAAAGTTTGGACAAAACAGGAAAGTAAGATCACTGTTGAGGGAGGAGGAATAATAATAATAATAATAATAATAATAATAATAATTTAAAAAAAAACAATGCAGGGTGCAATTACTGTAATAAAAGAAAAGGCATCAATGGAAGAAGGGAAGTGGAAATTGGGTATCATACAGTACTGAGCCACAAGGAGAGTATGGCAGCAATCAGATAAGCCAATGGAAAAGGGGAGGAAATATAGAACTGTTGATTAATACCATATTAGACAAATAGGCCCCTCAGCTGTATATTTTAGGTCTTAGTCATATCAGCCAATTAATTAGTGGACATCCACAAAGAGATAAAAATACAAATGTTTGTTTTTTCTCTTTGGTCCACAAGAGGGCGATGTGCACCAAGAGCAGCGGGAACTAAATTGGTTTTTTTCCCCTCCACGATTTTTTTTTATTTTTTTTTTTATACTATGTCTGATTTTCTTTTGTATATGTGTATATATTGAACCAGAAACCACGTAATCTAAAAATTCCTGTGCATGCATTGGTCTAAAGCTGGGGCGGAAGTCTCCACAGCCAAATCTCGCAACAGGAAGTCCAGTTGAAGGGGAAGTGGGGAGGAGCTGCAGCTGACTAAAACATTAATGGGCTTTTCCCAGACGGTTTTCCCGCGCAACATTCCCAAACAAGACTAATTTCCTGATGCCCCACACCCACTACACAAGTACACACAAGTGTACAAACACCAACTGTACATACAGTACCCCTTTCAGTCTTTAATGCTGTGCCTGCAGAAAACAACTATCACACCGAGTTTGAGAGTAAGTTTGGAGTTGGGCCAGAAAGAACCAGACAAACACACATCCTGCTGGACTAATTTAATACTATGAATGCAAAAAACACTGAGCATTGTACATTTATAGCTCTCGTGAACTCTGGCAGCTTTATGTGGCCAATGAGTAATCTCCTACAACTCCAATTTCAAATGAAGTTGGGATATTGAGTAAAATGTAAATAAAGAGACAAGATATTTAATGTTCAAAATGATAGACCTAATGATAAAATTCATGTCTAATAAACACAGGACACTTAAAGAGAGTTTTTTGCATTTCAAAAAAAAGGAGAAAGAGAACTGAAACAGCATTCTTTCCTCTGTATTTATGTATTTCTGAATTAAGTCTTGATTTTTCGGGAGGGTTCTCACTTGTACACCGGTTTCCTGGCCTGGACTAAGACAGAAATCCTGTTTCACTTTGTTGCTGAGCTAACAGCTGTCAGATAAAATACCTAGTTTATTGGGATGACTTCCAAACTTCTAAAACAATTCTGTATGTCTGGATAAATGCATTCCTTGGATCCAAGTAGGTTATTAAGCTTGAGTTAAAGAATCATGTACATTTTAATGTCCAGTTGTTTAATGTACACCATGCTTAGCACCATATAATTCTAAAGTTTCAATCCCCAACGTGGTTGCTGATGATATTATTGTCCATCTTCATTAATAACTCACAGCTAGTTCTTAGTGGTGAACCTGTTTTCAAGCACTTCCTTTTCAAACTCATTCTTACTCCTCTAATCTTTCATCTGTGTCTACAACTCTTTCTAGACATCCGTTATATTTCAGGCTGTGGTCCAGACCATTTCTGAATCATCACTTACTGTACCGGCTGCCTCCTGACATCCTTCCAGCCCTCTGGCAACATTCCACAATCCTATGGCAACTTAAACAAATCCAGATTAAATGAAAAAGCTTTTGAGAAGCAGCTACTTCCTTCACCCATCCCCAACTAGCACAGCCATGGCAGCCGTGTACTCAGCTGCTCCTGTGTACACACAACAGCCCATTTGCTTGAATGCAAATATGCTTGGTACACTGTAGAATTCTGCTCACATTTAGAGGAAAATCACCTTATTGTTGAGCAATTAAATATAACACCTGGTTATTAAGTTTGTATGTGACATGCTGCTGTTCACTCCTAAATATGGTGTTTGCATTATTATCTTCTAATTTGCAACATGATAAGCATCCATATGATCACGATGGATCTGTCTGTATTTTAAGCCCTGTTGTTTACAAGTAGAAAGACAGGGAGAAGTTGGAAATATGGTTGTGGTTTGACATGCGAGGTTTTGATCGTACACATATGATGTTTTGGACGCCTGGTGTTCTGGTTCTTTGAGGAGGAGGAGGAAACTAAAGTAGGAGGCGTAGAAGTTAAAATTCCAGTGCAAGACCACTTTATGCCAGAAGGCGCCAGACTGAAAAGCATCACATGCTTCTCCATCTAAGTGCACAACAGATTCATCACGGCAGGAAGCACCTTCCCATAGAATACACAATAATCTGGATAATCAGTTGTAGTTAACCGGCTTACCTGCTTGTTCTTGTACTTCTTGAGATAACGAGGCGACACCAGACACTCTGGATTGATATCAGTGGTGATCGGTTCAATGAACTGAGGGTCAGGGTTCATATGCTGCATCTTGAGGAACGATAGAATGTTCTGGACCTCCAGGTTGTACGAGCTGTCGGCCATTGTCTTTCCTTTAGAGGCCAGGCGACATGCAGCCATCCAGTGAGCATACTGTTTCTCCTGGAGATGAAACATCAAACAAAGTAAGCGCCTTGAAGCAGGATTTAAAAAAATTTTTTAAAAAAGGGGTGCATTTAGTGTAGCCTTACTGTGTCACATCGAAGCCAGATCTCATTCATGCCATCAGCGACGGGGATTAGCAACTTGATGTTAAATTTCTGACCCGAGATGTTAACATCTGGCGTTACCTCACAACCTAAACAAGAAGCCAGAGTGCAGACAGGAAAAAAGAGGTCAAAAGTCACACACACACAACATACTTTCAGCAGATAACTAAAGAATCACATTCCACCAAGAGCATTGAACATTTTTGGTGTGTCAGAATATAAATGGAGAAGTGTTTGCACCTCTCAGATTCATCTGGTGAGCAGGTGTCCCATGTGCCTCTTCTTTACTCTTGTAACAGGAAATCGTGATGTCCTTGAACGTGCACCAGTACTGCTTATAGCCCTTCAGCGTCAGTTTCTTGGGTCTAGAAAGATATAGCAAACAGAGATATGTCAGAGTTCAGATGGAAAAACACTTATTTTCTGTAATGATGATGGCGAACAGGAAGAGTGGGGGAGGGGAGATCACAACAGAGTACATAGGAGGGAACAAGAGCTTCAGAAGTGCCAAGTCAGCGAGGTAAATAGGAAAGGAGCCAACACTGTTGGAGTGCATTAAAAAAAAAAAGCCCCCTGATATCATAATCCCCCTTAGTTTATACTGTACATTTTATGAGACAATCTCCCCAGGGGCCACCTGCCTGTCAGCACAGACTTTGAGCCAAAAATGGATAAGATTCAAAATATGCTTGGTCCAACTCTAATCATCATGACGAGCCAAACTAAAGCCTCACTCACAGCAAATGGCCTTTGGCAAACAACCCAACCTATTCCACTGATGCAAAACAGGCAAGATTTGTTTTAGTCAGCCAGAAAAGTTTGAATCACACTTCTCCGTTAGTCCCACAATCTTTTAGATGAGAATGAGATCTTTACTGTAGATGAGCTCACAAATAAAAACAAGAACAGCTGAAGTTTACGTTTACACTGAAAGTAACATATGGTCCTGTCGGAGGTGGTAGTTCTGAATGTGGACTTACTTGAAGACTTTGACATAGTCTGCTAGCTCAGGGATAGATGTGATGTCACCCTGGGAAGAAAAGGAAAACCTTATAAATAACTGTGTGGAATTTTTTACTGACGAATGCATTGTCCAAGTAGACTTCCTCTTGAGTCTTAAAAACTGTAGATAAGCGATTTCAGCAAAATGAGAAACAAAGGCACAAACCCAGTCCCAAGTCTTAACAAAAAATGTAAAAATGGACACAAGAGTCCAGCATTTGCAGAGTTTGCAAAAATTTCAGATATTAAAAGTAGTGATGGGGATTTCATACCAGTGTGTTGGATGTCTTTCCTCCTTCCAAAGTGATCTCCAGGTCAGACAGAGCAGCATCTACCTCATCCACCTCCTTCTCGCTGTTATTCATGTGGTTGTCTGAAGACATGATTGACAGCTTGTTGATATGGTACTGTGAAAGAAAAACAGAAAAACTTGGGTCGACTTATGATTTCTGAGCAGTGTCTTTTTAAAGACTTGGTAAAAGCCACATTTCTCTGCAAAACCTGTGATTTCTTTCCCATCTTTGCAGCAGTCAGAAGTACAAACCTTCAATTAACAAGTGCAGAAGCTTTGAGATAAAGAAGAGCAAAACACATGTGACTAAGAGGAGTAAAAACAGCTCAAAATGAAGATAGACTTTGCTAGCAAATATTAGCCGCTTCAACATAATGATACGAACACTGCTGACTTTTAAAAAGTGTGCTGCTGGTGCAAAAATGCCCCAACTCCTTCTCATTAAAAGGGAACTTGTTTGGGGTAATTGCCATATAAATACTTTAAGATCGGTCAGCATTAATGCTAACATGTGTTACCAGCATGCACCACTGAGTTTACCAGATGCTTTTTTGGAAGCAGATAAAATGAAGATGACTAGCTGCAACAAAGACTAAAGGAACAATGCTTATCCTCTGAGTAATAAGCACTGTGGTCTGGGTAATGTGTTCATGACATATCTAAGAGCTGTAACACACAATAAAATAATTTTCAGTTTATACACATGTGAGAGTGGTGCAAGATTGTGGTATAGGAGATGTGCTTTAGTAACAATGGAAACACCAATTCATCCGGACAGGGTTATTACAGAAAACCCCTGTGTGAGTCACAGGCTCTAAATACAGCTTGTTGACAAATGGTATTTATAATATCTCATCACCAACTCTCCACCATTATATGAATGAACAGCTGCCACGAGAGTGAGAGCTACAGAACGATGTTTGAGAGAAATATGTTAGGTATTAGTCAGCAGGATGTGACAAAAGGCTCAACATAACATTTCAGTGCTCTGCTTCTTCATGACATGTTTTTTTTTTTTTTCAACTGCTACCTTGATTGGCTTGTTTTCTATGTTTGCTCATGACTATGAGGTCAGTTACTTTCTTAACTCTTGATTACTTCAGTCACGGGAACTGCCAAAGTGAAACATCCAGGTGATGGCATGCAAACACCCAGTAGCAACGTTGTGGATTTGGAAGATCATTACTCTTTATTTAGACCCTCGTATTTCTCAACAGTGAAACCTTAGTCAAAACCCCTAAGCTCAAACTACCCATGTGAAACACAAAATTAGCAACCAAAGTGCTAAAAGACAGGTAGCAACAGGGCTGCAACTAGTCAAAACATCAAATGTAGATCAGCATATCTTAACAAGAAGCCAGTCAAGTTTAACTACAGTTGCTCAGATGAAACATGCGATACCTTAGAGTGAGAAAGGGCTTTTAAAGGAATGTGAGCAGGTCTATGATACTGTTTTTTGGTGGGTGGGTGGTCTTGACTAAGACACGGGGTCCTGTGGCAAAAGATGCACTATAATTACCCTTAGGGTGAGGACAGAGTGGCGTCCCCAGGTCTTGGCACCCAAAGTTTACGAGGGTCAGAAATAGCAAAGACACCACCCCCAGAATACATGTGGAAGGAGGAGAAGGGGTTAACATCTGTATATCACTTCCACTGTTCCCCTTTCACTGGTGACCTGTCCAGGGTGTACACCAGTACTCAGGATGTGCTCCAGTACTGCCCAAGCTTCGACAGAATAAAGCAAATATGGAAAAATCCTTTTTCTCTACATCTTGTTTTGGATTTTGTCACCACACTTTTTTCTAAGGATTGTAAAGAATCTTGAAGAACAGTAGTACTGCATAATGTATTCTCACTTCTGTTGCAATAACTCATTTAGTACTTTTTTTTTATAAAGTCTTGTCCATAAAAAGATTTGCTTGCTCTTTTAATTTGGTTTAAAAGACTACTGATTCCAGAATTGATGTTCATTAGGTGAAAAATAAATGGAATTAACTGATATTATGTATACTGAAAACCCCATGGGGAATAATGTAATAATGTCTCCATTAATTCATTTTCAGCAGTATACAAAAGTCATGTTTTAGTGTACATGCCATTGCAGCACTGGAGGCCATATGGCTCAGCTCTGGGCTTCAATCCAATCCAATTCATTAGCTTGCATGTGAAAAGCGACGTCCCTGCTGTGCATTCAAAGAAAGACTGCAGATCTTCAAGTTTCAGGCCTTAACATCAAAAGGCTGAAATAACAAATTTCTTACCTGCAAGGCAGCAAACATCATCATTTCCTCCTCTGTGCATTCAATTTCCTCCAGCAGGATGGCCCACTTGGATTGTTCATAGAGCTGGTTTACTCGGATGGCATCATACTGTAGACAAATACAACCACATGCTGAAAACAGAAAACTGTCTGCTGAAGCATAAAAGGCTGGACCTCATGAAGAAAAAAATATAGCATAAAGTGGTTCTTTAAAATCACACAATAAGAGGATAATGCATCTTTTCTTTCTAGTACAACTCATTCCCAAGTGAATTTAACGTGAAGTTGTGCTGCTTTGTTTGTGGGACGTACCTTAGGGTTGAGGTCAAAGAAACTGTGGTATTTAAATCTCAGGAGCAGCACCTCATTCTCCTTTACATCTTGCTCCATGAGAGACCGAGATGAGTCCAACCACCTTCAGAGCGAACAGACATATAGTTAGTTAGATAATGTTGAAATGTAGTCTTCGTTACTGTTTCGATCAACTACATAGATTTAAATGATTCAACAAACCACCACATCATTTATTACTTTTGGCTGTTTGGCGAAACCACAAAGCAAACATCATCTCACCCCTGATTGATCTTGGCTTTGTCCAACAGAGACTGGGCCTTGTAGAGCTTGACCAGGATGTCTGGTGAGGAAATCAGCTGGCTGACAGCAAGGATGCTGGGATTGCCCTCAGACAGGGGACTGTCTCCAAACCAGGCTGATGTGGGCGACAGAGGGCTACCATCCTTTGAGTCATAGGTGGGGGTCATAGTCTTGCTATACAAACCTGGACTAGAATAGATGCTTCCTAGGAAGAGCAAAAAAAGGAACAAAAAAAGAAATTAAATTATTGTCCTTTTGCCCAAAATTTTTGTGTCACAAAATACTTCAAAATAAACATTTAGATTTAGTCTTGTGAACCGACCGAGTCCATCACTAAGGGTAAAAAGGATGAAAATACTTCACAAAAACACACAGACTTGCAGCCTAGCCAGACCAGCCAGCGGTCAACAACACCATGTGATGACCAGCCAATTCTTTGCAAATGAGTGACTTCAACAATGCTCTCCTGCTGATGGCAGGATTGATGTGGATCAGCATGCAGATGATGCACAATGCAACCACGATCAACCACTTACGCACAGACAAAACCTGCAAGAATGCACTGCACACATCAAACTATGGCACATTTTGCCTACAAGAGAGGGGGAGTGCATAGATATGCGAGGCATTTATGACAGTTGTGCTTCACTTTTGCCTTTCCTTTATTTTTTCCCTGTCCTGGGTTCTAACTGCAAACATAAGCCAACAAAGTGAAACTGTTTGCATTTCCTGTTGATTGGCCTTGGGGAGTATTTTTGGCCACTTCCTTGCCATTCCCTCTCTCCCTCTGTAGGGTCTAGGTCAAGAAGAAACTCTGGCTAAATCACTAAATCCCTTTTGAAACAAGGAAGTGGGCTTGGTCTGTGTTAGTGTGTATGTTTGTGTTTGCAAACTGAGGTCATGTGAATGGGGTGCAGGCTATGACCACCCATTCCCTGTGGGGGAGGGTGTTATCCACGCTTCCTTCAAGGTTTTTTTCCTCCTGATGCTGACTTCAGCAGGTCAAGGAGAGTACTCCCACCTCCTATGGGGTCTCTGGAGGAATGTAAAAAATCCAGAGACATCATGTATAAGGTGAAAGCTGAAAGTCCCTAAAAACACAAATAGGCCCCTTCCATCCTGTTTACCGACCCTCCATTGCGGCAAAAAGACACAAAGAATGTTAGCACGTCTTTACTCCCCAACATTCCCACACTGAGGATTCATTCAGGGCTTTGTTGATCATCATCAGCTCTTAAGACTACAAGTTAACCATGAGAAAGCTGTCAACGAGTTGAGCGTCTCATGTAGATGAATGTTAACAGAAGTAAAAACTAAACATTTATTTGAAGCATGTCATTCAGATCCTAAACCACAATAAACCAAAAACAAAATTTAGCCTACATGTACATAACTTGCTATCCTGCCAACCAAGCCAAAGCTTTAACAGTTATTTGCAATCCTGCACATCAATCAGAAGGCATAGTGAGCAGGCCTCAAGTAGCTTTAAGAAAAGTGAGCTTTGAGCTAATTTCTAATAGGCTGCATAAGCATTTATCATGAGACTACCATCATCAGATGACTTCCTCTAAGAGGAGCAGTCAGGTGACTCTGCTGCTAGTCCCAAAGGTTATGGATCTCATGTGACCTTAACACTTCAGCAGTGGGGGAGAGGGGAGCAGGGGAATGAAGTGAGGGTGAGAAAGCAATGCTGAAAAGAAAAGGACAGAGGAAGAGGAAAGCTTACCTTTGACAGGTCCGATGTATATTATCTCAGAGGCTAGGATGAAAAGAGAAAGAGTAAGAAAGAGAAAAAGAGAGGAAAAAGTGGAGAGCAGGAGTGGAACAGGAGCAAACAATATCAGGAGGACAGCTTTTAGACAATGTAAACTATTCGAGGACAGAAAGAAACAGGAGACAAAAGCTGAGAAATAGAAGAATGAGGAGATCTGAGATGTTTGCAAATATACTGAAAGCTCAGAGTTAAAAGACTCAGTTTGCCCTCTCTGCAGAGGGAGAAGGCTGGGTCAAAACACAAACAAACAAACAAACAAACAAAAAAAACAAATAAAAAAACCAACAATCAAGGTTCCATCCACACATTCATAAACATCAAACATTGCATGAGTAAATGAAAACCCAGGCAAGGCACTGGTCAGAATGACCCAGCTCTGCTTGTAGAAACTGCAGCACAATTAAAGTGCTGGTTGACTATTTTCCTTTAGATAGAAGAAGCATGACAAGATGTGGCAAAGCCTGGTATTATGGCTCTTGGTCTGAGGATTGGTAACATGGGGTTCTCTACTAAAATATTCTTTTCTATGATCACTTCAGACTGTGCTGACTGTCAGAAGATGTAGAATTTCCAACAAGGAGCAATAGAAAAAAATGAAGATTACAGTTTTGGAAACTGACTGAAAGCATTCCGCTGGAGATGATTACATCTTGTTTGAAACCTCGCTGCACAGTAATCACATTCTGTCCTGTCTGTATCGAGTTACTCAAGTTGAATTTTATTTTTAATTGTCATTTATTCAAACAATGAATTTCAATGACAAATAAGTTATCAAAAAGATGAAAAAATACAGACAGCTCTTCAAATCAAAGTAAGTAGAGAAAACAGGAGTTGTGCCACAACTTGTTTATCTGAGCTGTTAACCTACCCGTAATTTCAATAATCAATTAAACTGTCTACAAAAGCTTACTTAGCTCACCATCATGACCAGGTAAACATATTTAAGAAAGTGAATCTTGTTCTTTATTTGTAGCTTGTGAGCAGCTAATTGATTATCAGATTGCAATGGTAGAATTTTGTGTTAATTGAGCGATTCCTTAACTAATCACTGCAGTTCTATGTCCAATTTCAGTTCTACTAAAAGAAGAGAGGAATAAAGGAAAACACTGCAGTTCTGATCGCATTTCTGCAGAGCCTTGTGATTTCAATCAGGAGACCTGCACCAAGAGGCCAACTCTTCCCCACAAGGGACAGAATAACATCCTACAACTTGGCCGTGAAAGACACTCTCTGTAGCATGTGATCTAATAGGGCGTACAGCAGGAAACACATACGCTGAACACAGGAAAAGAGCAGACAATTTCTGCAAGATCTTGCTGAAACCATCTTTTAGAATGACCACATTTTCCCAACAGGGAACAAAATGCATCTCCACCAGAGGCATCAATGTAGCACACCCATATAAAGCAATGATGCAACTCTGGGTGTGATCAGTTTATGTTCAGTGAAGTAGCCATTTGTGATATTTTCTAGTACTCTGATTTATGAGAAAAGAGACTAAACATCTATAAATCTGGATTTCAAGAAAGCTAATTTCACTTGACAAAAATGTACATTTTAGTTCAAGTTCACTGTGATTGTTCAGGCCTCTTCCCACCCACTTCCGAGTGTAAAGATAGCCAAGCAGTGAACATTATGCAAACTCTGCAGAACAGAGGAGACTCGAATCGCACAAAGGGTCCATTTCTCCCTGTCCTAAAGTGTTAACATTTTTTCATGATGCTATCTTGGTGACAGCAACTCAGCTTGTTTTGTTTTGCTCCTCCCTGCTTGTATGGTTGTAACTCTCCCATCAACTGCTGCAAGAAGGAGGAGGGCCATAATAACTGCACTGTTGCCTGGTTTGGGTTTAAAATGGCAGCGTGACCAGCTATGTGTGGAATCTAAGCCATTCTTAGTCCTCCCTGCCAAGGAATTGGGAGCCCTGGCTGTCGATCCCATGCAGGCCTCAAACTTACACATTCATATTTGGTAACTAAACGCAGGGTGCAGCAATCTGGAGTTATCTTAGTGGTTTCTCAACCACATGTGCAATCAAACTCAAAAAAAGAATGGAAGATGCTCCATGAGAGCAAGGAGAACCTGCTGTTCAACCTGCTGCTTGATGGAAATATGAATAAAAATTTAACACAATAATTACTTACGATGATCAGAACCAACCTGTTCAACCTGTACCTATTGACTAATCTCACTAAATTAGCTGTAAATTTTATTGTCCACGCTACTACACAGAAATGATGAAAAAGTATTCTTGTTGAAAATACTACAAAAGGCTGCAAAAGCAGCTCACCTGATCCAGGGGTTAACAGCGGACCCTCGAGCTCCAGATCGTCCTCTTCTGCCTCCTCCAACTTTTTCTTTTTCTTTTTTGGATCACGTGGTTTGCGCAGTAGAGACAGCTCCTCTGGGTGGCGGATATCTGGGTGGGGGAGACCGCTAGTAAGTCCATTTGATGCCATACAAACAGAACCTTGAGTACTAACAAAGCTGAACTAACTCATAGAATAAACTAAGCCGTTTTTCAAGTCATGAAGTTGCAAAAAAACATATAGTAATTGGTGTCTTTTTCAACTGCAGGCTTTAAATAAACCACATGACCTCTCAAAGTGCACATAAACAATGAGTAGAAGCTGTGTGATACAGAAAACCAGGGATGCAAAGTCAACATTTAACTGCAAAAACAGAGTGGCAGTGGGGAGGAAGGGATAAGTGAAAAAAGAAACAGTTGATGGACAGAAACTGCGCACAGCTGTGCGTACGAAACATGGAAAATTGCAAATCCCTTTTCTCAGGGCCCCAAATGAACTTAATTTAACGGTGATCCCCAACTGAGCCAAGACAGACACAGTCTCTCTTTTTTTTTTTTTTTTTAAACCCCCACTCCCCACTATTCATTCAGATATAAAAAAATATAGCCCTTTTCCTGTTAATTAATTCGAAGTTAATATGAAAAAAAATAATTAAATAAGTTTTTCTAAATCAAAAAGAGCAGCAACGTGTGTTCGATGTGTGCAAGATCTCAGACAGTGAGATAAATATAATGGCTAAAACAGCGGCCTGCCCCTTTGCTCTTTCCCCTTTTTTTCTACTCCATCCCCTGCATTTGAAGGCCAGGGAGACATCACTCTGCAGCAGCAGTGACAGGATGGTTCTGATGGAGGAGCTGAAGCAGCCAGAAAATGTTAGGATTAGAATAGATGAAGCATATGTTGAAGCAAGCACATCTGGACGCTCTGTTGGATTTCGTTTTCTCACGAATTCTATTTAAATCAAAGACCGTGGTGATATTAGAAAGCAATTTTCAATTATTTTATACTTTGTCTTGCACACAACTGTTCATTTTCTCAAATCCACAGATATAAATCACACTTAATTTTCCACAGATGAAGGATTGAAACTGTATCAGAGGAAACTGAGGAGGCTGCTAAAGGTGTTATATAGAGAACAAACAGGATGGTCGAGAGAACGTCTTGGCTTGGTGAGAAAGCTTGTTTGGTTTGTGTAACTAAAGCAAAAGCATTCCAGGAGTTTTAAGAACTACCAGATGGGAGCTCACCCTCTCGTTGCCTCCCTCCTCCCTCATTCTCGCTCCATTGTAGCACTGGAGCGCAGTCCCTGTGCCCTTATACAGCCATATGAGCTCCAGGCGTGCTGTTAGGCTATGTCAGAAGGTTAACACACACAGTGAACTGTGTGTATTGGTACTTGGATATGCATGTGTCTCAGTGAGGCAATGCAGAAGCAATGTATTGCTCAGCAGACTTTTTCAGGTCTTAAATTCATAAAAAAACATTTACAGAACAGTCACAAGTTCAAGATGACTTTTCAGAGCAGCAAATGGACATACAAGTGTTCTTATAAAACCAACATTTGTAGGTACCCATAATACGTGCTGTTGGCTAAATAAACACAGCTTTGCTTTTACAATCACTCGTCTCAGTGGGTGCTGGCAGAGATTCTATGCTGCCTTTAAAAAAAAAAAAAAAAAAGGAGGAAAAAGTGAATAATTGCTAATGCCATGCGAAGGCATGCATCAATATCAGATTAGCTGCAAGAAATCTATTGCTATGATTCATTTTTGTGTAAGTTCAGTCCATTAGCTTACCATATAGCAAAAGCTTATTATGCATTCTTCATCAAATATAATTTATCAGTTTAAACTTGTAAGCTTTGTACATTAACAAAATACAGCAACTGATTAGTGTTTCCATATAATATGCACACTGATCACAGAGACTTCATTTGACATATATATGAGTATAAGCTTCCACCTATATACCTGTATTGAGCTACTATGTTAACCTCTTTACTGTGACCCAGTGGTAATGAACAGCTCAAAAAACATCACCATGATAACACAAGCTTTTTCATATCATATACTTTGGCGGTATAAATAGAGAAAACAATGCAATCACCAAAATAATCTAAGTTCAATGGTAGAAACATTTAACAGTCTGGAAAGCATCATAGTAGAGTTCTGCTGCAATTAAAGGTGATATTTTACTTGCACATCATGGTGATATTCTAGGGATGATTTTATGTAAGTGACTCTCATCACATCACTGGTGTCAGAGGAAGTGAGGAGTAAATGGTGGTCAGAGTGCTTAAAAAAGCTTTGTTGATTTCCATTAGCAAAAATGCCACCTTGACATTAAGTCTCCAATCTTCCATCTTTTATACTTGTGGCAGTAACCAGGCTTGAAGCCAGAGGAAAGGGGTTGACCGAGAGCCAGCGGGACTTAGAAGATCTACTCCTTGGAACAGATGATTCACTGCAGTGAGTAACGCAAGCCGCAAAGAATCACAAACACCGTCACAGTCTAATTTTACAACAGTAAAATTTACCATTCACACAGATGGAGACCCTACATGGACAAAAAAAATAATAAAGAGGTCTGAGTTCATAATTAGTTTTCCTCTTGTGTTATTATAAATGAAGACATTTACTTATTGGACTAAAAGGATGGCTGATCATTGCACAAGAACATTTATGTGTTTAATCTGTGGAATAAACACATTAAGCAAAATTACTAACATTCCGACTTAAACCAAGAGGAAAAGATCAGAATGCATGTGCTTTGGGTATACATTATTCTTCTAAACTGATGACTATGAAATTTGCTAAATAACATGAAGCCCAAGAGTTTCAAACCATATGAACTATCTGTGGAGAAAACATGAACAAGAATGTAGAGTTAATGAAGAGCAACAACTGTTTACTTTATTTGACACACTTTGAGTAAGTGAAGTCAAACCACAGTCCTTTTATGTTATGACAGCTACATCCAGTACACTTGGGTCCAGTCAAGCAGTCCACAGGTTGACAGGTCATAAATCTGCTGGACCAAAATGACAAAGCAAACGTCCACAGAAACTCAGAAAGGTTTCTGTAGGACAAAGAGCTCTGACCAAACACCTAAACCATCAACATCCTGCTTCAAAACCCATCCTACATCATGTGGTATTGAAGCATGCTTACTCAAATTTCTTTCCTCTCCTGGTTGGTCATTGATTAATCATTACTCATTCAGCTGATTCAGTGTAATGTTACAGTATTTGTTCCTAGGAGTAGTACGCTCTATTTTCCCCACATATGGTGGGAAAACTTACACAGTCTAATTAAATGGAGCAGCCTGACCCTTGTTGTTCTGAAGGGATTTGATTCTTTGATTTCTTTTTTTTAAAGAGGAAAATCTTCATTTTTACTTCAATCAGAAACTTTGAACCACAGTCATCTGGTAGTTGTGAAAAGTGCATTTTATGTACTAGCTCAGAAGATGAGCTGCCTGATGCTACAAGAAACAGCAACACAAGAGACAAAATGGATGGGTTGTGGTTGGGATGGGTACTTTTCATTACATTCTAGTATAAAGTTTATAGTTTAAATCAACAATGAAAAGTAAATATTGCAGCAAATATTGTACATGACCCTTTAACAAAACACAAACATGGTTTTCAGGAATTGTCAGAAACCAAGAGTAGAAAATCCCAAATGCTATTTCTAAAGTATCAACTAAAAAGTAGAGCAAAGTATTTAAGAACTGTCAGATGGAATTAGAAGTCAAACGGGGGTGAAACAGGGATTTTACAGTGCATCAACCTTTTGCTGAGTTTTCTTCTCACCCAGCCAGTCCAGATGGACTGTGTCTGTGTCAGAAAACAGCTGTTTTCAACATGGGATAGCGATAACATTGTTAGTTTGTTTTAAACTATTAACTTTTTGACTATTGACTGCTGTGTTGATTTTCCATGCTCTGCCCCTGAACAGTATGTGACATTCCCCATCATAATTAGATCATTCTAAAGAGACCCAAAGCCAGACAAAATAGAGGTTGTATGACAACAAAATGTTTTTTTTTTTCCCACATTAAAAAAAGAAATCTGTTGACACCATAAAAATCATTTAAAATACAAAACATGATGAGAAAAATAAACTGTACAAGCCAAATGCTGTGTTTGAAGACTCAGATTGGAAATAGCTTTGGGACAGGAAATGGCTTCTGTGTGGCCAGCTGACCAGACATGAACGGTACAAAACCCCGCCAAAGAAATCAGTATGACTATTAAAACAACTGGTGGATCTCCAATTAGCTTTCCCTCTCCGTTTCTGTCTTCAAGTATCTCTGTTCCTCCCTTTCTGCCGTCTGGAGCGAAGGCCAGTTGGAAAAGCCTTGACTCTTCCTGTCCTCACAGATTCTCTGTGCCTTGCAGCTCACAGACAGTCAGCAGAGATTATTTGCAGGAAAATAATCAAAGTAAAAAGTTGCTCAGGTTGCTCAAGAAATAAAATGCTTCCAGACCAGACCAGTTAGTAAAGTCAGTGGTCATAAGCAACAGTGAACATCTTCCCCATTGTCTCTTACTACTAATGAGCTTTTAAGTCCAGTGATGTAAACACACAACACACACAACACACACGCATGGCATTAAGTAACCCTTTACATTTACTATCCAACATCCTTCCAATTCCAACTATGTGCCAAGTCAGCTAGAAGCAATTTGTCCCGTCTTTCTGTGGAGCTGAAAGTTTTATTACGGAAGCTGCAAACACATTCCTGCTCTGGCCTGTCTGACAGAAAAACTGCTCTCCTGTTAAACCCAATTTTTCTGTTTCCTCTTTCAATAACAGCTTCTTTGTATGTTTAAACTCAATAAAATGTACCATGTGTTCATTCGTGTCACAGAACTGCTTTGTAAAACCCCAAATTAAAAGCAATGTTGAGCACTACCTGTAAACCCTAATATAAGATTGGAAAGCTGTCGCTGGAGCGCTCAGCACACAGTCCTGTGACACAGAGACAGCAGGTGTGTGTTGACCCTGGCTTGTTGAAGGGTTTATATTGGAGGGGGTTCTCCAAATCTGCAAACCCTACAGGAAGTGGTGACTAAGAAGCAGGGGCAAGGCAAGGGGTGAAGTCCGTGATGCAGGGAAGTGGGAGTTAGCAGGTCAGGGGGGTTGTTGGGGTCCAGAACATAACCTCTGACAAGTCACCATGCAGCCAGTGATACAAGATATTCACAGTGTTTATGTGTGTGACTTTTACACGTGGGACCCTTAAATGAGGAAATGACAGAATTTAAACAAACAACAGAGTGAAAATGTGCTATTTAAATGAATGTATGCATATTGTGGTATGGTTTAAGCTGAAAACGGATTAATAATCGTATACTAAACAATACTGTACAACAGACATGAACTTGGGTTCAAGGACATGTCTTTAAGACTCATCTATAAGATTGGATCATGTAGAGCTTAGAGTGTTTAATAAATATAAAAAATTGCCAGATATAACAAAAACTGAGAGGAAGGGCATAATCAGTAGAGTTTGAGGCAGAGCATTTCCCCATTTCCAAAAATAACATCACCAGGGGATGTTTTCAGTTGAGTAGGGTGGGTACCTTCAGTTTATCCATTCAGACAGCGTCATACTAGTCAATTCTTTGGAAGAAAGCAATACCTCAACTCGCAATAGCTGCTTTTCCCATCTCCACTGAACATAAAACCATGCTAAACAGTCTGATGTCTTGAAAATGAGTCAAGTTTTTCCACTTACTGAAAGTTTTGCAGATGTCAGACACAGCCTTGAAGACCCGGTCAGAGAAGTTCACCTTGACCTTCATGTGCTTCATGTTGGGCAGCTGGAGGCGCAGCAGTTTGTGCTGTGGCGTAAAGAGCAGCCTTGCGTCAGCTTGGATGCCATACTTATCCAACGTCCAATGGGTTTTCAACAGCCATGTCTTCTTCTTCTCCCACCACAGAGCATGGTCTGACCAGTCCTTCTTCACATCTATAAACACAGAAGAGCAAACATGACTAAATGAGCTTTAATTTTGCACAGTGAAGCGTATCAAAGGAAAATTTCTTTGGCAAATTTCAAAACTTCAAATGTAAAAAGAGCAGCTTGCGAGAATCCATCGCACTGTACTGACATAAGATTATGAAGCATGTCCCCTCCAGGACAGAGGACACATTGGGGGCAAAAAGGGGGGAGGGTTTAGAGAAGGACTGCATGGAAGCACTGTAATCAAAGTGAGAAGGATGAGAGGACTGTGTGAAAGACATAGCTGTTTGCGTGACACTGTGGGAATATCAGGTTCAAACCTCCTTCTTTGTTCCATAGTCACACTGTGATCCTTTTAAGCAGACACAAGGCACCCAAAACCCCTCATAGCTTCCAGGCTTTCGCTCCATAGGAGCTCAGCACAATAGGGACAGACCTATAGTCTCCTGGTGTATGTGTCTGACTTCAAGGGAAGGTGAAAGCTGGAGGGATTTAAGGAAACTCAAAGCATCTGTTTTGCAGATCACCTGGTATCTATATGAGCACAGTCGAAGGCTGAGATGCTGCTTGAACTGTGTAAAACTTTAATAAAAAAAATAATAAATAAAACAAAAAATAAATAATTCAAAAAAGGTATTACCTAACTTAATAAAAGATAGTTTGACTTCAGTTAAATCAACAAATGTGAAATCAACATTCCTTTGGCTTTTAGCTTATTCAACTACTTTCAGTCATTCCCCAAGTGGTGATATCACATTAGTCCAGAAAGACGCTTCCCAAAGTCATGTGGTGTCTCATTTTCTCCACCCACATACATGTTCATTGCTTCCCCAGTTTGTCTTAGGTGTCACTATGGGTCTCAGTTCATACTGAATCACTGCGTCTAGACAGAAACATCTGTTTGCCGAGTTATTTTCTAAATCAAAATATTTGATCTGGATTACTTTAACTCTAGTCCCGCAGTATTTTAAGCCTATTCCAGCAACTATCATTCAGTGGATTTATGTAGAATGGAGAGAAATAACTGTAGCGACTGTTATCTCTGACCATTGCATATTTTCCCTAATTAAGAATGGACATCTGCTTTTCATTCAAGGTTAGCACATTATATGACATCATCTTGTTACACTATGGGGACACAAATCACCAATTAGGAAAAAAAAAAAGCACGAACTTCAACTCAACTTCAACTTTGTCATAATTATGTTAATGCTTTTTACTCATTAATTTTATAAATGAAATAATAAGCTTACCCTCTTTGTGGTTCCGTCCTCCATCTGTCAATGAAACTGTTCATTGCCATGATAACCTAAACCTAGAGTCAACTTTTGTTTTCACTGCCTTTAGGTGCAAATGCATGCATTGTTGACACCCTAATGCTGACATTGTCTAAGGCTTGAGTGAATAGGATCAGGGGTTGTGTAAGTAAAACATCAAACTGTCTGTTTAGACCAAGTAAACAAGACTACTATGTGATGTGAGTGAAGCCAGCTGAGCTGAGGAGATAAACAAAAATGATTAAAGTCGGGCACCTTTAAGGGGGAAGATTGGTCATGAATTTCTGTCATATTGACACCATTGGAAAACCTTATGAATTATCTTGGAGAGGGATTGATTGTTTGTCAAGCTGTTGGGTTTTATACGGTTTCCACCAATGGACAAACACATAGAACTTGGGTGAAAACATTCCAAGCTTTCCAAGTCTCTGCGAGTTCCTGGGGTCTAGCTGTCATCACTCCATTCTGATGCCTCAGCTGTGCAGAACACAACTCCATTGCTACCATTAGCATAACTACACCCTTAAGTGTCCTGCAGCTATTAAAGGCAGAAATAATTACAGGGAGTGTGGAGAGAAAAAACTGAAAATAATTCAGTGTATTTTCATAACTATGATAACAGTTTTTCCTCCAACAACCTTGTAATTTCTGGTGTCTGGGAATGATGCAGAACAGCTAGCATTAACATTTGGCACACTGGTCTTCCCCGCAGACCTTGCTCTGTATAAATTTAATGACAATCAGTATGCATTATGACCATTCAATCTGCTGCAAGACATGAATACTCATACTGGTTGATCCAAGTTACAAAATGCTGCCTATAAGCCTACACTTCTGTTTCCTTGTCCACTGCCAAAACCTTGCAGGACTTAGTCATTCCCCTGTCCTTACTTGTATCATTACGCGGTGGTTCGATGTGTTGTGATTGGATGAAGGCAGCTTGGGGAGGCTTCTATTGGGCTCCTTCAGCAATAATGTGGTAATTCAATCCACAGAGGGAGGGGAGAAAGGGCCCATGGCATCTACCATCTAAAAATACAGCCCGCCAAGCCTGACGTAATGCAGAAGCCAGAGGAATGGGGCCTAAGTAATTGGGTTCATCAAATGTGTACCCGCAGTCCCTGATATGTGTGTATGTGAGTGAGTGTATGTACTTGTACAGGGCTTAAAAGACATGGGGAGGGGAAACAGAATTGAGAAAACCATGTTTTATGACCTCCACAGGACATGATAAATGATACAAATTGTGTGTTTTGTGTATTTGTCAAGAAGTAAGTGTACCTCTTACCCATCCATTAGCTGCATTAGTGCTTTGTGTGCATGTCTGTGCTATAATGAGATAAATTAATTCATAAATGCTACTAAACCACAGACTTGGAATTCATTACCATCCTCAACCCAGACTGCTTCCTGTGCTTTGGGATCTAAAGGTTTTGTTTTAAAGAATAGAAATGGCACAGACTAGTACTACTGTAGTTTAGTAAGTAAGTAGTTAAAAAACAACTGCACTTCAAATGATTCATTGGACATACAGAAGTGCTCTGTCTAGAGAGCTTTCATTGGGATAATAAAGGAAACTGAAGTGTCCTCCCTTTCTTTCTCCTCTACATCCCTCCTCTTCGCTCCCTCCATCCGTTCCTTTCTGAGCAGAGTATTTGTAGTGTTTACATTAGGAAGCAGCTATGTTTATGGAGGTCTGTCAGTGAGGGGGAGGGGACAGAGTAACACTGAAGAGGATGAGGAAAATGGAAGGGAGAGAAAGGGCATGAAAAGGAGAGATGAGGAGGACAAGCAAAGGACAGGACAGGAGAGGAGAGGAGAGGAGAGGAGGAGAGGAGCTCTGAGGGACAAAAGACAACACAGACTGAATTTGCTACTTGATTTTCTCTGCTGAATACTTTCTGATTGGGAAAACTATTTCATGTTATCCTGAAGTCCTGCCGTGATGTGATTACTGGCAAGATGAATGACAATTATAATGATAATAACTATGAATAATTAAACTTGGGATTATTTTCCCAAATTAAACAACAATATTCCTGAAAGCTGAGCATAAATTCATAAAGTTGCTAGTTAAATTCAGTTAAATGGCCAAAATATAAATCAATTAATCTCTCATAGATGTCGCTGGGGTCCAAACTAAAATAGAAATAAAAAAAAAAACAATTTGATGTTTTTTTCTGCCAATTGGTTTATTAACTGACCAAATGTAGTTTAGAGCAAGTGTGAGTTAACTTTAAAGATAAATACTAAAATGATTGCTACTGCAGTTCTTCTATGAAACATACAACATGTACTCTTTTTTTATGCTCCACAGTGTGTTTGAACACAAAAATATGCTGTTATAGATCTGGGTGTTTTTCTTTGTTTTTATATTTTGCTGTGTTTGTACATTGAGTCTTTTGTTGAGTGACTATTTTTTCATTAGCCTTTAGAGTCGTGCCAGGTTTTATCATTTAAAGCTATCAGCTGATAAAAACATTACAGCTGGGTGAGATTGGTCATGCCGTTTCCTTGGTGACTACTGTCTGACGCCGCAGGGGCAGCAGTGCAAGGCGACAGACTGTTTTCATGCACAACAATAACCCAGTACACAAGGTTTGTACAACTTATCTCTTTCTGTGACACGTTCAAATACAAAACACATGCAGTTTGACCCACTCAACAGCTTGAAAGCCTTTCTGTTTCTAAATATAATTCACATCTGAAACAGAGTGAAGGTCGGTATTGACAAGCAAAGATATGGCAAACAACTGCTCTGCACTGTCCCTAAATTAGAGCTACTGTAAATGCCATTTCATGGATATCTCCCTCTCACGCTAGATATTATCAACATCAGATACCCTACATGTATACAACAGGTTCAATAGACAGGTGACAACAGTATCTGCTATGTAGACATGAGACTAAGACTCACAAAGGATTAAAAGGGAAGTCTGATCTGATAAAATGAACTAAACAGAAGCCAATCTCCCACCAAAGACAATGTGGAGATCCAGGTAGTTGTAATCATTCCAGGATAGGCTATTGTTGCGCTTTTTAAGGCAATTTTGTTAGAATTTCACCATTTTAAGTGCAATTCAAATTCATATTATAAAGCAGAAAATCTTAAAATTCTTTCATAACAGACAGCTCTCAACGTAGAGAGTAAGAGACACACTTTTCAGCAAAAAAAAAAAAAGATTGAGTCATTTGTACAAATATGTAGAGGTTATATTTCCATTTGGGGTGTACAAATGAACATTAACAGAGGAACACTAACAGAGGAAATGAAGCAGCCACTGTAAACCGAGAATAGAAATGGTTTGTCATTGTCGAATAATGAACTGATCCAGTCTGACGCTGGTCCAATAAGCTCAAACATACACAGTAGGAAAGCTAGAATTTAGCTGCTCTCATCCATACATCCATTGTTTTATAAAACCACTGAACCCTTGGTACTTTCATTTGAACTGTTATGGCAATACGACATGTTGAGAGAACTGGGATTCTGAGGCTTATACACAGCTGTCTGGTTACTCTACATGTAAGGCAGCAGAGTACTCACGAAACTACAGGACAAAACACTGACATTTAGGAGCAGCTTCCGTAGGCATTCTATGAATGTATATCAATGTGTCTTAGGACAATGGTGGCCCCACTCTACTTCAATTTGATGTTAAATAAAGGAATGTACGAAAACCAGTTTTTAACTGTGAAATATGACTTGTGGGTCAACTTTTCTTAAAAAGTTCTCTCTATATTTTAAAAGGTAAATCTATAAACAATCAAATAACTTTTGGGGAATAGGTATAATAATTACACTTTTCTTAAGTTATCTTTCCCACCAAGGTGCCAATAAATAGAGTAAAAATTTAACTCGCATTAAAATAGAATCTATTGAGCTACATCACATATCAACTGCAGAAATTCTTGAGAGTTTTCATTGATGAGAGTTTGACCTGGAGAAAGCATGTTGACTATGTCAGTAAGAAGATCAACAAATCCATTGGTATAATAAGGAGGGTTAGTCCTTCTGTTACAACAAAATGTCTTCTTTGTACTGCAGTCTTGTGTATCCATATCTTAGCTATTGCAACCTGATCTGGGGGTTCACTTTCCCAACAACTCAACAAAATGTTACTGCTTCACAGATGCTTTGTTAGGGTACATTCACAGCATTTTTTATTTGAATCTGAGTCCATTTGCTCGGAAAGTCTGCTTTGTTGGGAAGCTGTGAATGCGGCAAACGAATTCTGATTCAGACCAAAGAAGCGGACTCGGTCGGCCAACATACACAAGTCTCGGCCCGTCAAGCATACAGGAAGCAGACTACAAAAAAAGTCACTGCATTTGGCGTAGCTTTGCATTGTGGGTAAATACATAGCAATGGCGTGAAGAGTCCTCTGCCTCGTCTTTTGTTCATACTGCAGTCATTGCTGCAGTGTATTTCTGCAGTATACTTGCATAACACAAAATCAAAATACAAACACAGCGATAGTTTCCTGCTCTATGTTTAACTCGCAACAGAGTCTTCTTCACGCAGGTCTTGTCCTCTCTTTTGCTAAATACTAGTGCGGTGTCACTTTTGGTGGGAATGGGGATATATCATTGTAAAGGTTTGACGTGTTTGACCAAAGTGCAGCGTGAACACAATCTCGGTCTGAATGGATACACCCCCTTACAACTGAGCCAAGTCCCCAATCAGACCGAGTCTAGGAGACTGTACTGATGTCAACGCACCCTTAGAATAGCATCTGGATCAGAAACACACATTTCTTTTGCCCCTCTATTCCAGAAATTCAAAGTTTTGACAATTCTTGAAATCAATCATTTTCAAATATGGATTTTTATTTATAAGATTTTGTCAACCAAAGGTAACATTCATAAACAGTCCAATACTTATTTTAAAACAAACTCATGGATTCATCTATACAGTACTTGTAAGTCTAAGGATCTTCATCCTCCAGAGTATCTTACCCGTCGATGTCAATTCTACATCTGATTCAGAGGTACTACAGTTTGGAATAAATATTCTCATTTGTCAAGCCATTTGTTCATCAGTTGAAAATCTTTAAAGAAATCATTTAATAATAAATGGACCATAACAGCACCCCATCCTAATTATTGTTCTTTTATGTTTCACTGAAATTAATGTCAGTGGTTTCTGTTTTTCTTTTAACTTTAACTTTTATCAGGTTTAAAATCATTTGTTTTTTTGAGGAGGCTTTAAATAAGCCAGTATGACCTTTTGCCTCTTCATGAACTGTATTCTCATTATTTTATTTATTTACCTGCCTATCTTTTGGTATTGTTATTTTTGTGCAAATTAAGAAAAAATGCACGGCAAAAGACATTAATATAGGTATTTCTGAAAATGACTCGCTATGAAAATTTGCTCTGCCAATGAACTTCATGCTATCCAACCCATTCAGTCATCGACAAATGTGGCTATGCCAATCAAAAAGCCAATATCATTAAAACTCAAGTGCTTTTCATTGACAGGCCTAAGCTGAACGAGGTTGGCTGAGATAATTTACCATGTTATTATACAACAGCTCAGCATGCTGCCAATAGTCCATCAAACAAACCGTTTATCACAGACATTAAATATGCAATACACAAAGTGCCTCAAAAGGAGTTAGGGAACAGTCTCATGTGTTATTGATTGTACTGGTGTGCTGCTACTACCACCAGCATCATTCCCCACACAAAACCCCATACTGGTCAAAAATTAGATGAGTAGCTTTATGTGATGTTTCTTTTCCTGGTCACCGTATTGTTATTGTATAAGAAAATAATTTCTATATAGGGCCAATAAAGTAACATGTAATTCAACTTGAAACACATCTTTATTTTTTTTTTTTTTTTTTAATTACACAAACACAAAAACAATCCAAACTTGATAAGCCCAGATTGAATTCCACTCAAACAGACCAGAAAAATTATTATTTAACCCATTTAGGGCTAAAACTTTCTATTAAAAAAATGCCCCCAAAGACGATTTTGTGAAAACCTCAAAGTTTTCACACAGAACTTTTACTTTCAAGCCTCTGAAGAAACTAGGAACACAAAACATTTAAGAAGTAAAATCTCTAGTATCCATTGGAAATTATTGGCTTTGCCTTTATCTTTCTTCTCCCTTCCCATCACATAGTGGCTATTTGGATCAGTTCGGAATACTTTTGCCCTCCCACAGGTATCCTGTCAGATAAAATGTACACAAACACAAACAGGCTCCAAGGGTTTTCATCAGAAACTGGCAAATATCTGAGCACTGACACGTCAAGTCTCAGCTCTCCTAATATCTCAAGAGGATAAGATCAGATGCTTTTACCTTGACTGCAAAAGACATGCAATGTGTCTATATGTTAGACTGTGAGTGCTGAACCAGGCCCTTGTAACACTAAAAGCCTGTAAGCATTTTCCTTGGAGAAGGCCAAATCTGAAATCTAAACAGGAAATTTAGAAGCAACCAGCCTATAAGAGGGTCCAACAGTGCTGGCTTTGATGCATTAGGAAAAGCTAGGGGGCTATTAGAGGAAGCCTCCTGAGAAACAGTTTATATTCATTTATGTCATAATCCTACACAGCAAAGCAACAGGGGATCCTCTCCCTCTGCCTTACAAAGCTTTATACAATTAAGTGTTCAGAGCCCTGGTGGAATAATGATATTACTATGAAACTCTGGGGCAAAGATCAATGGAACAGATATGCAATATTCATCTTTCCTATCAATGTATGCATCCAGCCAGATGTCCCCTCAGGACTGTGACAATCAGCCCACTCATCCCTCTGACTTGGACTCCAGGATACTGTTGCAACAGTTACAGTAATCTTAAGTTAAAGAAACCTCCTACGTTAAAAAAAATAAAAAAAATAACAAAAGAACTGAATAGTTGAGGCTGCAACTTTTCAATACGATGATTTCGACTTGAAGAAATTAAGAGTGACAAGGTTCCAGCTAAATACTTCCACAACTTCTTCTTTCCAGTATTAACCAGTGCATTGGTTATGAAAACAAACTCAAATTGCTTTGTTCTGTAAAAGGAAAATACAGCCCGTGAGTCAGGGAGGTATGAAATGAATGAAATGTGGACCAAGAAGCAATACAAAAAAACTGAGATCAGTTTCCTCTATTGACACAAAGGTTTGTGGCCTTAGAACAACAATGAGGAGGTTTAACGTTTCCCTCCACTGGATCCACTTTGCTGTTTGCACTACAGGAAGGTGAAAGGGACAAAAAGCAATTGGCTTCAGATTCCCAGAGGAGCCACTGAAGTTTGCACTATTGCATGTTTCAGATGCCAGGTATAATTAAATCATCCTTAACAAGCCCTGATGATACCAGTGGAGAATGGTAAAAAGTAAATGCAAAGCTAGATCAAATATTTTAAATACCACAAATATCCTCATTTAAATGTAAAATGACCTTTAAAGTAGCCTGTTCAGAATACTGCAATGTGGGACATAAGACATAAAAAATTAAACTATTCCCACAAAAGCTTGTAGCAGAGCTTGAAGATGTTTACCTTTCTTTACTTCAAAAGTTGAATGCAATATTGATTGTGAAAATATGATTTACTAATCACCACACTAGGGAAATATTTTGGTTGTCAACAGTTTAAGCTCTGATGCTGTGTGGATGACACCCTGTCTAACCTCCTATTTAATCCACTTCCATCTGTGCACAAGCAGAACACTGCAAGAAGAAAATGAGATCTAGATTAAATTTGATTTCAATCGTTTCTAGAAGCGTGCAACGGCAGTATTTGCAGTCATATAGCCCAGTGGTCTACGCAAGATCCCATTCTGTAGTCTCAGTGTTGAACATCATAATCACAGCAGTATCTTGCTGGTGAAACAGGAAAGCTCTGGCCTGGGCAGGACCACCACTTAGGCTAACTACTTCCTGTCAGAGAGATTAAACAGCAAGACGATCACACAGGCTGCCAGACCATTTCTCACTTCAAAACTGCCAGATCTTCAGAATGGCTCCTTGCTCGCAATCAATAGGTCTAATTACATATAGTAATATGTCTGAACTGTGTCATAGCGAAACGGCATAATGAGAAGGAGCCATGTTTAAGCTACCATCAATATCTCCCTCCTGTAAATGTGGTGAGAGTAAAATATGCAAGACTATCATGGCCCTCCCATCATCAGGAAAGATATCACTTCAATCCCAGTTAGATAAATATGCCATAAAGACCAAGCAGGCAGGAAGGCAGGAATGGAGGGCAGACAGAAGGTAGAAGGTGAATAAAATAAAAAATAAAAAGCCTAAGAGGAAATTCAGCATCCTGTGTTAAACAGCATCTGTTTCCTAATGAAACCTGCAGTCCAATGTCAAATCAAACATCTTCCACTGGTCCCCAACACCCCAGTTGATGTGGGCATTACCAGAAGGGCACAGAATTCGACTCACTGCAAAAAAAATGCAACATTTATGAAAAAAAATAAAAATCTGCTGAGAAGTTCTACAATCAGCAGCAAACCAACCTTGTAATATCCACTGATGTAGTGTGTGGTGGTTTTAATAAACATATCTTTAAAACAGAGGAGGAAATGATTTCCAAAGCAGAAAGAAATGGAAATAGTAATAGGTGGCTACAAATGTAGGATAATCCCAATCACCAAAGTACTTGCAATGTAGGTCATGTCAAATTCAAAACATGTTTTCTGTCACACACAGTTCTCCAAAGCAGTGTAGCAGCCAAACACTGCAGCCCCCTCACTTAAAATGACCACATGCACTAGCAGAGTCACACCAGACCAATTAGCTTGCTCAAATTCTATTTCTGGAACGTTGAAAAGTCAGCGTTTATGAACTTGGGTCAGAAACCATGAGAAAATGAACAAAGTGTACTGATCATTTAACCTTGCAATATAGCTAGAGGCCTGGATGGCATCAAATTTTAAAGGCATGGCTGAGAAAACCTAAAAGACCAAATATTTCTGAAGATGTTTCCATCAAGATATATTACACTGCAGTGGAAATTAGAAAGGAGGGTAAAAACGGGGAGAGGAAAAGAGGGAGGGTTCACAGCGAGAGCGGGAGGCAGATGAAGCATCCAGTAGAAACTCCTGCAATGACGGCAGCCAACAGAGAGCAACATGCCAATCCCTGGAAGTCATTTCCTGCTTCATCTAAGACTTTTATGGAATTCTAGCAGCATGGGTAACGTCACAACCAGGAGAGACAGCAAAGAGAGTTAAGACTCTCTTCCTCTACCCCTAACATCTGTCTCATTTTCATCTCAGTCCAGTCCCTGGACCCACTTGCTATACCATGACTACACAGAGCCAAGACAACCAAGTCATAGAAAAGTGCTACAAATATGCTACAATTTTTGCCACTGGAGTGGTTTGTGTTATTATTTGACACTTGTTTTTCTTATACATTAGCCTCTCATACTTTAATGTGTGAAAAGCAGCAAAAAAAAAACCTTACTGTAAATCAGACCTAAAGTCGTGTAACTTGGGAACTCAACCTTTAAAGCCAATAAAAAACCCCTGTTAGCTTCTGTTCTTGGTACAATATTTGTTTTCCTTGCTGCTCAAATGGAACAGCAGCCCTTTTGCAAAATATCAACAAAGTCAGAGAGAGCGATGGTGATGGAAAACAGTGGAAGGATGAAGGGATTACAAGAGCAAGGGATGAGGGGGTGGTAAATTATTTTGCTTTAAATACTGCTCTCCTGGAGTTTGCAGGGAAATTGAAGCAGCGGCCCTTATTGTGATCAATACCTAAGTGGCTTCCTGGCATTTCTCTATTTAATCCATTATCAAAGGCCATCTGAGGCTGCAGTGCGGACAGGAGGCCGGCAGCTCACAGTAAGAATTGGATAATGGAAGCAAGACACATGTGGTTAGGACACACCCACCGACCTGCGCAACCGTGCACACGTGTGCAAGCACATGCGTGAGGATGACTACTAACACACTGTCCAATGTACAGAAGACAAGACACCTTTCATAGATACAGATAATGTGAGTGCAAACACACACGTTCTGTATGCTGCAACACATATGCATGAGAAACGTTCAAACGTTTTCTTTCCCTAAAAGCTGGATGACAAAAGGTCTTCCTTTAACTTCAGAGTGAGGGATGAAAGTTGAAAGTTCAGAAACCAAATTCTTTCCAAGGTTTGGCCGATGCACCTTCCTATCTCACAGCATCTTCTACACACGCCAGCTCATTAGTTCATTCAAGTTACCTCTACGTGCATATCTGCCACATTCAAGCAATAAACGAGTGTGTGTGATAACACTTAAAGGTGTTCAGAGACACCTGTGTAGATTTATTGCTACGATAATCGAAATTACGGAGATATTTTAACAGGTTCCTCAATATTGGAAAGCAATCTGAGGAGCTGCTTTGCTGTTAGTTAGAAATGGTAACAGCCTGGTCCCTGGGAAATAAGTAACACAAACCCACCTTAGTTTTGTGCCATAAATACACATAAGATTCCACTGAATGTCATGGTAGAAGTTAAATCCTTAAACTACGTAGTTTAATTTGTCCTTAATCATCAATAAGACCATGTATATGTTTGTGGCTGGATGATCAGTGAACACCTACAGTGGGTGGTCATGTGTTAAACATACATACCAAAGTTGGGTTAATGATTACAATGCAAAACAACCTGTTAACTCAGGGCAACAGAAGTTATCCCACACTCACTGTGAAATTAGTTAAGAAATATGATCTACAACACCCAAAGACTAATTTCATGCCACTACACACTTCTACTACAAAAACAAGGTCAATTAGCTTCAAGCATCCTTAAGTGAGCTACATAGACTGCAGTGGCAGTAGTGAAAGAAAGTGGAGATGTAAATGTAGACAGGTGGATCTGTATCTATGGCTGGACTTAGAGCAGGTTTGTGATAAGGCATTCACACATGCAACTTTGTTAACCCTCATTCTGCTTGTGTTTCTTTGATGCAACATCCAACAAGCAGCCAAGCCCAATGAATTTATTCTATTGTCAGATATGACAATGAAGAGCCCAAGCATGTGGATTTCTAAGATAAAAAGAAAAAAAAAAAAAGATGTAAGCACAGCAGCAACATCATTTTGAAAAGGAAAACAGAAATTAAGGCTCACGTAAACAAAGGGAAAAACATTCCGCTTGAATTAAATTAGCTGTACACGATGTCCCCAAAACAACCTGATATATGTCAAATACTATTTTAATCATACTAAATATGTTACAATAATAATAAATAATTCTTAAAAAACTATTGCAAAGACAGCTACTAAGTTAGATTAAAACCAGTTAATAACACTCGGCTCCCAGTGGAGTTCTTGTTGTCCCACACATGGAACAAACACTGCGCTGGCTTAGCATACGTGCTACGTCGCACAGATGACCCACAGAGAACAAAGACCTCAATTATGTGGCGTTCTAACAGGAGAGCTAAAAACAGGACTATGGGCAGGGAATAAAACTTTGGAGGACTGCAGGAATTCTGAGCATCCAAGCACCATCAACACACAACAAAATGTCACTCCTAAATCGAGCTGCCACCACCACTGACCTTTTTTCTCCAGACTGTATGAAACAAGGCACTGTTCAAGTGGCTGGAACAGAGGGCTCTTATGCTTGCTTTCACCCAAACTTGTCAAGTGCAGAACTGTAGCTACAGAATAGTGCATGCTAGAGTGGGTGGGGGGACGTGTATGGTGTCTTTATACCTTCAACTGCAAATGCATACTGTATGCTGCTGGGTAACAAAGAAGAAAATTGAGCCATTTAAAAAAAAAAAAAAAAAATCAACTCTCATAGTCATTGAATAATTACCATTTTTTGTCTGTACTGTGAAAAAAAAGGACGACTTTGAGCTCACAGCCATGAAAAAGTTGCAAAATTTCAACAATTAACATCAGCCACTATCCGGAAGCAGTTTGAATGGTGCCTACTGAGAGAAAAATAAGTATTTATTGCCCAACAAATGCGAGCAAATAACACAGGCCGGTTACTTACATATGAAGAAACTGTTGCAGCAAGTCAGCATGAGGAGCATGTTACCCTACTTCCTCTCTATTATAAATGCAACACAATTAAAACCTGCAGACTAATGGTTGACTTTTAATACAAGTAAAAAAGAATCATTTAAGCAGCCTGTTTATTAGGCTTGATAAATACTTTGCAAAGTCACAGTAGTCCCACACACATACCTAGTTTCTCCACAAGTTTGAGCATAACTCCTCCAATATGGATTTCTCCAGTGACTCTCAGAGAAACGTCCCTGTGGAGGTCGGTAACATGCATCTTCAACTCCCACGTCCCGTCGGCATAGCAGCCATCGGGCATCCGGATCCCGTCCAGTGCCATCCTGCCACACAGAGCCAAAGTCAGATGATAAAAAGGTGGTCAACCTAATGCCAGATTGCACACAGAAAAAAAATGTTTAGAAGTCCTCGCTGTTAAATATTGTGATGTTGAACCCATTTGTGTTAAAAGAATTAAAATGTGTTTCACCCTTTACATTTCAAACAAACATGTTTGTGCTTTCTTTTTTTTAGGAAGTTCAAAAGGCAAACTGCCTTCAGTATTTTACATTTCCTCCACTATGATAGATGATTTGTACCAGCATATCTTTGACACTATTCTTCCAGACAGAACAGTAATAACCTGATGACACACTCATGTGTTCAGGCTTACAGACTCATATAAAAGATATTGTGTTACACAGACAGGCTATATGCCATTAGCACATTTAAAAGGAATAGAAAGGTAAGCTTTTAAAAAGGTACAGCTGGGTTGTTTTACAGTGAGGATGTAATTTTTAATAAAATCCAACCTCAGATTTAAATGTCTGAAGTGAATTTCTAATTCTTGGTGCATTAGATCACTGTAGAAAGGACTTTTAACTACACTTTATCCAAACAAAGTGAGAAATTTATCCCAGATTTCCTAATCTATGATTTAAAAAAAAAAAAAAAAAGTTTGACTGTCCCTTTCAGTTTTAAAAATCTGAGTAAGCACTGATTTTACAGAGAACACCCTGTACACTACTTATAATCTAGTAAAATGAGGTTAACTATGATGTTAACCAGTTCTCCCAACAATGCCAGGCTGTGATAGTAGCACTGCTGTGATGGTGACAGTTGTGGTAACATGGCTCATTGGACAATATTTCACCCTACAGCATCATTTGGGAAGGTAAGAAGCACAAAAGTTTGGTGTGTTTCCCATTTCTGTGCCACTTAATGTCCTCAGTGGGAATAAACGCGCTGTGTGTGTGTGTGTGTGTGTGTGTGTGTGTGTGTGTGTGTAGAGTCACAGACAGAAAAGTTACACTGTAGCTGAAATCTGTCATTCTTTGATTTGAGGTTGTCTGGTGGAGACTGGCCTGGTGATCAAAACAGCCCTTCTGTCAATAAACGGGACAAAGCCTATCAGCCCGCGGATACAAGCGCGGAACAGACGTTTGGCAGCTGTTTTTCTACGAGAATGTGTCGGTTCACCTGTTAAAAATAACGGTAAAGGCACGCTTACAAATAGGCTGAGGGGTTAATTATGTAAGCACAGCCCTCCCAACAACTCCCCGGCTGCGTGCACATTTCACTCAGCCGTTCCCCAAAGGAGCAAGTTCGTTACTAAGTGTGGAAAACCTCAAAAACACAAAACAAAAATACAAGAGGAGATAATAACGGAAGATTAAGTTAATTGTAAGAAAAGCTGCGCGACAACAACAAAAAAAAACCTTTTTATATTTAACAGCGGCGACCGAGCAGAGCTTTGGGGACGAACGTTTAAATGTGTACTCACCTTCACAAAGACGACTAAAAAAAACACTAAAACAGTCAACTACACAGCACAGAACAAGTCTCCCCTCTAAATCATGTATGTAGCCTGGTTTAGGTGATGAAAGCAGAAATAAATCCCCACAGAACTCGCTGAAGAAGTGAAGTATCCCAAACAGTTTTCCAGCAGGCTTCGGCTTAATGGAGTCCAGCCCTCCTCCTTCTTTCTCCCTCCCTCTTTCCAGCAGCGGTCGGATAACGTCACTGCTTCAGTCCCACTTTTCCTTTCATACTGGGAGCTTTCTGCTCGCCTACTGGTGTCCCTGTCACCCTTGACACAGTTAACATTTGAAGCTTTCACAAGATTATATGGTTTAATTTGCATGTTTAACACAAGAGGAGCCACTGTGTTAATAAAAAAAAAAAAAAACCAAAAAAAAAAAAAAACACTTTTATTTCTGTTTATTAATCCTGAATGGAAACAGTAATTTGGTTATTTAGGAGCAATTCAGTGGGATACATTCGGATATTTTACTAAGAACAGCTATGAAGAAATAAGTACACCAGAAAATACATGTTACATAGGCTACACATAGGAAACAATGGTGTTTCACATCAAACTGTACACTATTACATGAATAAATGTATCTCATAGTATGTTTCAAAGGCAAAAGTGCTTTTTTGTGTTACATTTTTGGATTGAATGTTGCATTAATTATGTCTGTGTATGGAATAAGGTTTAGAAATTACTATAGTGTGTTGTGAAATAAATATTTTTGCCCTTAACTGTAAATGAAATTTAAAAAATATATAATAAGCACAACAAGGTAGAGCCACCTCACAAATAATCTACAAGTTCCTCCATTGTATTAAAGTAATCTTGAACAAATGAGTAAATATGCACATTTGTAACTAGGAACACACTTTATATTTTGAGAGGTAGTTTACACACAAGAATTCTATAATAATTTATTATCAAGCAGAATTGTATATTGTGTGAAAACTACAACAGGTGCAAACAGTTTGTTTTCCTTATTTTAAAGAGGGAAAATAAAAAGCTTTCTTCACACATACTAATGCTATAAATTACCAAATATTACTTGCATGTAAAGTAAAGAAGATCATGGTATGTTTAGTCTAAGATTAAACCCCCCACTGCAGGAAATTCAGCAGCTCAAGGCAGAGTTAATGATAGGCAGGAAAGATCTCAAGCAGCCTTTTATGGCAGTAATACTGCTGAGCCTTGCGTCAGCGCACAGGGACTTGTGGCTGTCCAGCTGTGAGTTACGGCACAAACTAACAATGGATATTAATTTCTATATGAGCATTTTAAAGAAACATTTCCATTCTATTTTTCTAATTGTTATAAAAATTCTCAAGTGATGTTTTCATTTTTTCCCTTTATCACTGACTACCCTTTTTTATTGGTTAAGTGATCGCGTGGATTACAAGTGCAGGATTTATATCTACTGAGCATCAATGAGCATCATGCTGTAATGATAGCTCAAGTGAACTTATGTCAAACTTCTTCACATGCTTTTTAGGTATAAATGTAAAAAGAAATTTATTGTACTTAATCATATATATCAGAAAATCTGACAGACATATTGGAGCCTGGTATTCTTCACCACTGGTATATATGCATCAATGCTGGAAATAGAAATAATTCTATAACTTTATATTTTGTTAACAAGCCATTTCTACATTTCAATCTTATTCAATCATTGTATTATTTCAGAAACATGTAGGATTTAAGAAACTGAAAGAGTTCATTTGGATTTATGAGGAGGTTTTAGACATCAAAAATCGAGTTTCCCCATTAAAACCTGTTAACTAAGATAAAAAAAAACTTCACATCTGCATCTCATGTTTTACATTTTGTTTATTAAAATTCAGACATGCCTTTAAATCATCAGTGTACGTGGGGAACTTCAGAAAGTGAAGATAACTTGTCTGAAAGCTACTGCTCACGTCCTCTTTGCTGTAGATGAAAGATGGTATCTTATACAACATCAATCAAGTGATCATGCAACTCTTCAGTTTGTGGGGGAGGATAACAGACAAAAGCAGCTGTTGCCTGTCTTTCCAAAAACAGCAGCACAATACACACTCCACTGTACACACTCCAAGAGATCTGCAGTAAAGACTCATGAATCATCTGTTTCTGGCCCAGTCTCCCAGTGAACTCGCTTAGCTCCAATCCTCCAGCTCAGGAATCTGGGCCTTCAGACTACGGTCGGCATCAAAGCGATTTATAACCTCCCTCCCTGCAGCTCCGACCCCCTCGTCAGTGTCTGGCAGCCGACCCATTGCCTTTTAAAGGCTATGTTTTAATTGCAAAGTAAACATTTGAGTCAGATGCAAAGCAGGAGAGTCAGATAGGGAGCTGGCTTGGCTTGGCTGCTGTTGATGTGGATGGAGATGGAAGAGGTGAAGAAAAATAGAAAGAGATTAAAAGAACTGTTTGTATTGTATATAATGTCGGATGCACAAACATAACCCATTAATCATAAATGCATTTTAGAAAATAAACAGCTACATCTGTTGAGCCACAACTTGAAGTAAAATGGAAAAGTATACACCAAACAGATGGTCACTTGGGGTCTTTGTTCCAGTATTATCAATAGTTGACTGACCTCTTCTGGCAGCACACAGAACAGCATGGCTTTATGTATTATGCATGAGTCACTTAGTATCTAACTGGTCCCATCTGTGGACCTCGCCTTTGCAGATGTTGGATGATGCTGATGTATTTAAAAACCCAAGCAACTCATATGGAAGCAAGGACTGCAAATGGATTACAATGCAGCCTATTCATGAACTACATGACAACTTTGTTAGTCACCCCAGGGGTGTCTTGGAAAGAATCCCATCCCAGTTTCAGATGATCAAGCGGTTCTATTGTCTTCCAAAACCAGTCTGGAAAAAAATCATCTTCCTCTGGTGATTTCAACTTCATCCAATGCAACATAATCCAATTTCACTATTTCTCCCCCTGCTATCATGAGAAACATGACAGAGACGTGATTGTATTCAAAAGGAAATGTTTTAATAAAAGGAAATAAATACAGTGCTTTGGATGGCAGTTAGAATCCATTACAGGCATGGGTTATTGCACAGCTCTAAAGACAAACACTCCTAGAAATCTGTTCAAAGTTAGAGCAAGTGTTACCTGTTCAACAAATTATGTCATCCTAGCAACTGTTACTGCACATTTCTTCTTTTGCAACTTGTCTGGATACATTATGGATGCGATTCAAATGTAATGTCTTTATTAAATATTTTAGTGACACATCTGAGATGAATTGTAATCAATGATGGCTTTAATCTGGCATCAAATACCAGTGTTGAATCTACAAAACATGTAACAGATATTTCCCTGACATTTGTGGTGCCTTATACCAAGAAAAATATTCTCCTATAATTGAAGTCTCAATTTGTGACAAAATGTCCTACAATGCTCTCCCAGTATGCTTTTTACTTTTTCAGCAAGTGGAGTGAACACATTTGAAAATCTGTGCTTGCATCAAAACTGCTAGAATGGAAAATGTGCTGATTTCCCAGATAGTTTGGATAGTGTCACAAAAGATGGTGGGAACATTATTATTGTCACAATGGTATGACCGCACTCTTATAGTACACATCTGCTGTGTCCTAACCCACCTGCATGACTGAATGATGCAGCACAATAAAACTGTGTATTTTATAATAGAGTCTTGCATCTATCCCTGAAATGCAAAACTCGCTCAGCAGAATTAAGAATAAATAACAATCAATGAAGGAGGGCTGTTTTCAGTTAAGCTTCTGTGCAATTCACTGCTGGTGAACATGCAGAATCCACCAAAATCAAACATAGAAACACTCTCACATCACTCTGCCTCATTTACCCCAGCTTCATTTCTACTTCCTGGCTACCCATCAGGTTAGATCTCCAAGGCAGACTGGTTTTAGTAAGTAGGCCTTTGAAAAGATAACAGACATTAAACAACAATAAACTGATTTCATTCTGTGGTGGACTGCAGAAGAACAGCCTTTATGTGGTAAAATATAGCTCTAACCTACACCACAGCCAATTAAAATAAGCTGTTTGATAACTATGATATTACAGCAAGCTGTACATTAAATTTGACACTGGTTGTATACAAGTCCTTTGCATATAACTCAGCAAGTAATCATCTGAGGAGAAGTATAATTTCCTTAATCACAGAACCCGTTTTTAAAGTGAATTATTTAGCAAAATACAAAGACTCTTCAAGATGTGTTGGCACTCGGCACTATTTAATTTCCCACTGACCTGTAACCATGCAAAGTGAGTAAACATTCAACTTTCTGCAGAATGTTTAGTGGAACTTGCAATATATGTTCCAGTGATTTTGTCACAAACTGTATTAAACCTGAGACAAATAAAAAGGAAGGGTTTACTGTGTCCAGGTATTTTTTACACAAGGAGTGTCAATTAAGTAATCCGTAATCCTAAAGAACTGGATGTTTGAAGGGGAACTGCAGGTTTTCAAGAACATCATAGTATTTTACACAATTACATAGACAAGCTTTGCCAATAAGGAGGGCTGTTTTCAGTTAAGCTTCTGTGCAAATTAGTTTAAAAAAAAAAAAGTGTAGAGAAGCAATCAAACTTTGTGTGCAAATGCAGGGGAAAAAAAGAACTTCATATTACCCTCTCCATACATTTTCATAGACTAAATATCAGATTCAGTACTACTAAAGCAGCTGGCAAACTAGACACATACATATTATTTGGCCACAAGTTTGAATCCCATTTTCCCTGCGATAAGATCCAGGTATATAACTGGAGTAGTTTGAAAATACTAATGAAAAATATTTTCTCTCTTTTTTTTTTTTGCTTCAAGAAAAAAAAAAAAAAAAACAGTACAGATTTAACTTGATCATTATAAGCTTACAAAGACAAAAACAAATATATAATGTGATTATATTGTATTGTATTGCAAATAGCAACATTGAGATTTTTCAGCTATGATTTGGATTCATAAACAATAAGAAAATAATTATCTTGCCATGTTTAAGAGCACTGATCAGTCGGTTACACCCTCACATGGTCGTACACCTACAAGCAGCTGCCATGCTGATTCTAATGAGGGCTTTTAGTACTGCCGTAATGATAGGAAAAAACTTTTTTGTAAATAACAAATCGTGCTGCCAAGCTTCAAATGAAATTAAAACATTTTTAACTGGCCATTTTAAAAAAAACCAAAAAACAAACAAAAGAAAACAACAAATAAACAGTACTTTGCTCAAGCTTCATTTGGTTAACATCTAACTTTAAAATTCCACAGCTGCAATGGGGGGGGGGGGTGCTGCTGCTGCATTATTGCCTTGACATTACTTAAAGGGTGATGCCCATTTATTAATTATTTTTTGTGCAAAAAGACTAAAAATTAAACTCTGTTCTATATAAATAAAGTTTGGCTGATTTCAAAAGGCATTTAATTTATTTATCATCAACAGGTTTTAGACAAATAGAAGCTAAATAATTAAAGAAACCTTTTTCGTATTTTTCATAAACTACATTTCTTTCTCATTCATAAAGAGAAAAATCTAAAGACCAGACATGGAGGTTAAAGCCTCCATGACTGAATCAGGCAAATGTGTCACAAGGCTTCAGACTTAGTGAGAAAGCAACTGGATCTAAGCAACGATAACAACAAACCTATGGATGCATGATCACCAGGCTGCAGCTGTTGATTCAGGGTTGGGAATAAAGTTAGAGCTCTCACCCACTGGGGAGAAAACTCCTGTTCATCACAGTCATTTCACTCTTGTTCCACGCCTCTACTTTGTTTGTAGTCATACTGGCAAAGGTTGCACCCCCATGGAGGTTCCTGGTCTACTGCTGGCACCCTTAGGGTGCACAACTGTGCACAAACTTGCTAGAGGCAAAAATGTACATCACTGAATGAGGTTTCAAGTTATTTTCCGAGTGTGAAAAAAGCTGAATTGGAGAGAAATAAAGAAAAGAAATAGTCTTTTAATTTTAGAGAACTTTTTGAAGATGATAACTTATTGTACAAAGTTGCTTTTTTGTCTTTTCTAAAACATCACAAATGCCTTCAGTGTTTTAAGATGCCATTCAGGTGGTTGTTTTGTCACAAATTTGCTGCCTCAGTCTGGTTCTGAAGTCTCTTCTGCTGGGTCAGAGGGTGTCGACTTCTGCTTATATATGAAGGTCAATAAGAAGAGTGCTATATCGTGTGAGCACCAGTAGCCTGTGTGTGATGTAACTGCTGACCAATAGCGGCTCTCTACCAGACCTTCCCGGAGTTCAAAGTCGATGCGTCTCTCCAGTTCCACTGCAAGTCAGAAAGAGAGTATTAGTCAGTAAATTGGGAACCAAGAAGGTGAACCTTTCCTACAAACAAAAATGTATCTGTGATGATTTATTCATTGTGTAAGTGAATGTACTCACATGATGTTTCATTAGTGGGGGAGGTAGGTCGAATCATGCTGGACAGACCATAGGCTGACTGGCTTTCTGTACGCTTCTGCTCCTCTTCTTCAGTGTTTGCCCCTCCATCAGGTCCTAAGGACACTGACGGCTGGCTGTTTGAGCGGGAAAAGCGCGAAAAGAGGATGCCTCCTATACCCTTTCCTATGCTTGCTGCGCCTTTAGTAAGAGATGAAAGGGGTTAAAGCTTGAAAAAGGTCAAACAGTTTGCAATACTTAAGGATGTTAAACAAAAAGAAATCACAGAAAAAAATATAGAGATATATTTTTTGTATTTATACCCTAATAAGTAACTTAAAATAATTGCAAAATAAACTGTAATCGACTGCAGAAGGCCTTCTGGCCACATGATGGCAGTGTTGACTTATGACTGGAAAATGGGAAATGAAACTAAATTTCGGAACAGCTGACTTGTTTATAGATTATAGATTTCCCCTGAATATATCTTTAAAGTCTTGCTGAATTTTCTATATGTTGTCACATGAGGTAGGGATAGTCAAGAACTAATTTTCTTCAAATTTTTATCCTTGCTTTTTTTATACTCTGACTACTTCAAAGTATTCCTACATAGTCATATGATGTGATAAACAAATTAAACAAATTTAATAATTTAAGTTTGAGAAATGTAAAAAACTCTCAAAGATGACTGGAGCGATTTATTCTGTGCAAGTATTCAGAGTAAAGTCAATTATAAATTACCAAGTATGCTGGCCTTGCCCAGACTGGTGATGGATTCTCCATAGGGCTTGCGTGGGAGGACAGGAGAGGTACTTGGGCTGGGGATGCTCTCAGTATCTGATGCTGGATCTTTGACAGGGTTGAGAAAAGTAGGCCGGATTTCATCATAGGGTGTAGGGTTCGTGGCGCTACACCTGGTGAACAAAGCAATCCCCACATTCTCAAACCATCAACACTAAAACATTATTGTGTGCACATCAGGAATGATATCCAGCGTGCTAAGATTGAACTTATTACCAGTGTATCTGCACAGGTGCAATGTTGCTGTAATGTTTGAGGATGAGGGGCTCCAGTCTGTAAGCCTAAAGTAAGCAGTAAAACTTCAGTTAATTTCAATGTATGGATAAGTTGTTGAATACAAGATGAACACTTTATTCACAAGTCTCATGTATCAGGGAAAACCTACCACAGGATCTGTGGGATGGAAGACGTTAAAAAGCCGCTTGCAGATTGAGGTGGGTAAAATGGGATCCTGGTGGCAGCTGGTACCTGGTCGGATCCCCCTCAGGGCCAAGAACACTGCCAGAGGAGAACCCATGCAGAAAAAGTTCTCTACCTGTGAGATAAGAATAAGACATGCATAGCTGGTAATAAATGTCCCCCACGGAGGTATGAGAAACGACATTACAAAGGATAATAGTTTTTAATAATTTTTTGTCTGTTTTGCTTTATCCTAATGAATTTGTACACTAGTAGTTTTCAAGAAGAAATAGCCCTGAGTGATAAAACACAACAACACTAAGTATCTCACCTTGAATTTGAGTGCTGGGGGGGCTGAAGGCTTAGTGGCCTCCAGTGTGACAAGTTGGTTTTCTAGTTCTCGCATCCTATCCCCAAAGAAAGAAAAAAGATTTAAAAAAAAAAAAAAAAAAAAAAGACATCTTATAGCATACTAGAAAACTGTAAATATTCATTACAATGCCACCTTATGTTACAAACTAGTTACATAAAATCAACAGACCGTTTATCATAAAAGTCAGCCAATTATTTGTGTTCAACTTGGATTAATAGTTTCTTTTCTGACAAACATACCAGTGCTTTTAATATCTCTGACTCTTCATGTGATCATGGGGCATAAGAGTACCCTGCAGCCCACATGAAACAAATTTGCTAACAAATACTGAAGCATGAGATGAGCAGATGGAAGATTAAGTTGTATTATTCGAGACAGTTTCAAGCTTGGAAAGAATTAATTGGAAAGAAATTGTATTGGTGGGTCACTTACAATTAGAAATGAGCAACTAAAGTAATGTTGTCCAACAGAGAATATCCACCCATTGTCAAACTACAATTAAGTTCAACCCTTTCAAATTAAAATAACATCTACTCATACCAAAAATGATCCCTCGGGTCTTCCTGGCACCCCAACTGTTAGGTTTACACCCAAAATCCCAGGAATCTTCATAAATATACATCTACACACAGCAAGTCTCTCAAAGACACTGCTTTACATTAAAAAGCTTCTACCTATTCCTTGTGAGCCTTAACTGCTCTAAAAGTTGCCTCTCCTCATAGGACATCCAACGCAAATCCAATTCTTCTTCCACAGCACGATGCTCCTGCAGGCAAAAGCGTACGGGATCCCATCCTGTTATGATGTCGTAGGTGATGACACAGCCAAGGGAGTGAGACATGATGGACACTTTTCCGCCTTTTTCCTCAAACTCAGGGTTCCGTGAACAGAAGAGTGAGTAAAGTTTGTTTAGCTCCTGTGTGAGACCTTTGGTAATCTGAGGAGGCAAAATGAAGAAGTATTATCAGAAAGCAAACGATATCAGACTTGAAAAAGCTTCTCAAAGTGCATGACTCACTTCATCTCTGTAAAGAGGGCTGTTATAGTACATGATGTCCATGGCACTGCTGTTCAGAAGGTCTCTCAGTCCTCTCACTTTATCTGGTGTGATAGAGTCGACTGTATCTAAAGAAACATATCCAAAGCACAAGAATAGACTTCTCAGTCCATGTTGGTCTGCTTGCATCTAAGCAGTAGATCTGTATTTTACAATGGATTTGTATTTACATAAATAAATAACACCCACCTCCATCCAATGTAAGTTTTGAACGCCACTCAACAGGAAGAAATTCCACATGTTCGTCATTGTGCTCTGAAAAGTGCTTTTCCTCCATCTTCCTCACACCCTCCCTCAACCTAAACAGACAATAACAGAGAATATGTGGTATGAACACAATAATGCAGGCATATGCCTGTACAACTTAAGTGTGCATACAAATTTGTTGATCATGTTTATAAACAATATAATATTTTTTTCATGGGAAGATGAGTTTAAAAAAAAAAAAAAAAAAAAAAGTTGACCTCGGTACAAATTCACAAGGAATTTTTGCGATGTTTTTGTGGTTATAAATGACTGAAAGTGAAATATGCTATTTATTTTTCTGTTAACTGATGCAGCAGCTACTATTCTACAGAGTGTGCACAATGACTTCACCGCTAGCAGCTCTAGATGGGACTGCAGGACACACTAAATATGCAATGAGAGGGAGGGTGCGGGAGCTGTTGACATGGGTAAATGTAGGCTAACAGGTTTTTTGGTTACTGGTTTGTGTGTGGGGCACCTTATGCAACTTTTTACAGGACCGGCCAATGTCTACATGGAAACATAATGCTCAGTGATCCTTTGCACACAGACTTTCAGTGCTAAATCCTTAATGTTCTAGGTTGAGTTGGAAATAGGTGGAAAAAAATAATGTTCTCATTTTCAAAAATCTATTTTTGCTTTTAAAACTCTGAAAGAGCTGAAATGAATCAAAGCTAAAATACAGTAACAATCAAGTAACAGGCTAGATATGTTAAGCTGATCTTTCCTCTTGGCTGAGGAATATGTCTGCTGTAATCCACAGGAAGATGGGAGTCAGGCTTAATATGCTCTGAAGGTTGACTTGGTCCACTTTAACCGCTTAGTTGTCTAAGCTGGTTCAATGATCAAGTGCTAACTTTGTGGCACACATACACACACACACACACACACACACACACACACACACACACACACACACACACACACACACACACACACGGCTTTGGTCTGTACAGTCTGTACTACTTCTAGCACTGGCAAACACAAGATCCATGGACCAAAGCCAAAACATGGGTGCAATTTATCATAAAACAATATGAGGAAAAAATAATGTCCTAAAATTGTAACTTTCTCCAAAAAGATCTTCTTTTAAAAGATTTCTTAGTCAACATATGGAGCTGTTTATAGTAAAAAAAACATTTTAGTGGGACAGTAAAAAAGCAAACTAGCTGGATTAAAGCTGAGCCCTCACCTGGTGTTTGTACCGCAAGCAGGTTGAATTTACCCAGATAACCTTTGAGTAATGTAGTTCGTCTAAACTTAACACAATGATGTACAATGATGCAGATTTAAAAGTCAGCCCATGTTTTTTTCTTTTTGACTTTTTGTATCTGCCACTTAATACAAAATAGGTGGAGTTGACAGAAAACGATCAATCACAATTTTATATTCCTGGTAAGCTAAAAAGCAACAGAGCAGATGCAGTGTAAGCTGGAAAGAAAAATTCCAAAATATTACAATGTAAACGTGTCTGTTAAATGGCTGATCAATATCAATTCCATGTCATTAAAGCACTGATAGATGTGATTATGTTTTTCCCCTAAATGACAGCACAGAGGAATTTGTAGCACAGCACTGATTCCAACCCTCCTCCAAAAGTGATTTTTAAATAAAAAACAATTCTTGTTCATTCTAGATCAGGGGTGTCCAAAGTTGGTCTCCGAGGAGCGTTGCACTTCTGCTTCAACACACCTGAGTCAAATGAAATGGATCTAACAGACTATGACGTTCTGCACAATTACTCAGGTGTGTTTGAGCTGGCATACATCAGAAACCTGCAGGGTTGTGGCCCTCAAAGACCGGCGCTGGACACCCCTGTTCCCAGATGCCTAGATTGCTGTCCCCATCATAAAATCTGAACATTTAAAAAAACAAAAAAAACAACTTAGCTTCATTGGTGATTTGCGACTGCTCTATGTGGATTAACCTGTGCAGCCTCAGTGGAACAGCCGATGCAATAGGGAGAATACATCTGACGGCATCTGGAGTTTACCAACAGTTAGCATCATATACTACATATATTATGGCCAAAAATGACTAATTCAGAAAGGTATTGTCAGCCTTATGAACTAAACCTTGTTGATATTGAACATAATGACTTATCATAGCTGCTTTCGGTGTCTTTCTGCAAGTTCCACACTAATCACACATACAAGACCCTTTCATGCATACACAGGTGTGCATGCTTCAGCCCACAGACAGAGCACGCACCTACATGTCAAACAGTTGAAAATGAGACATAATTTTCAGGGTTTTTTTTGTGCTGGTTGAGTTGTGAGTTCAGTATTTAAAATTAAAATTTCAAACTTTAGTTGTCTTTTTTTAACCCACAGTTTTTTGTTTTGTTTTTTTAAATATCATACAATCTAAAGTTTGCCACAAAAATTGGCAAAAAATCAAAGCAAAAACTAAACTTTCATTTCAATTTTGGTGAGTAATTCTCGACATGAAGCTTAAAAGACAGGTTTTTCTTGAACAGTGTGTCCAGGTACTAACTACTGGTCTCACCTGTAATGTCTGGGTTGAGGTATAAAAGCAGGCAGGTTTCTTGTAAAAATGTTTTTTTGTTGCCTTCTCTACAAGAACTTATTTTAAAGGTTTAAGATAGAGCAAAATAATTTCACGTTTCTTTTAGTGTAGCTTTAAAATTGTATCAGCAGGTGAACAACAGTATATTTAATATGGCATTTTAGCAAGTCTGTATTTAAATGCTACACTTTGCATTCACCCCAAATTCAACAGTCCTCAATTCTCACACCAGCTCCAGGGAAGCCCCACAAGTTGCTACCTGGTCTGTGGGACACACTGTGCTGTAAAAAAACAAAAGATGTGAAATGTGGAGGGAAAAGACCACAGTCAAAGTCGCTTATGGGTATAAATATTAATACGATGTAAGAACTCCAGATCTTTGTAAAGCTGCAGCCGAGTGTGCTGTGTAGCATCTACACTCCACTACTTGTGGACTTGTAGCATTTGTAAAGCATTTCCCTTGTGTTTTCTCAAGTTTGGTACTTTGTGCTTTCTTGGCAGTAATAATAGATACACACATGCACTAGTATCATACAGAACAAATGAAGAGTGTAGCAAGAAAAGATAACATGAGTGTGAAAACAGAGAGGATGGAGACAAAGAAAAACAAAAGACTGTAGGTGCAATATTATTGTTACACTCCAACTGTGGGCAACTTTTGATGAAAAAAGAAGAGAAAACAATGAGATTCTTGATGTAGTAATGTGATGCTTGCTTTCTCAACCTTTAAGAAAACACTACTTTCACATCATTTTACATTTTTTTGTTGTACTCTAAAACTATCGACAGAGCGGGAATCAGTGCTGAGCAAAAACGCTACGTAGAAACAACTTGCCTGGCAATTAGACATCTTAAACCACTTATCAGAAAAAACAGAAGTTTTGTCAGGAAACAAGGGAAAAAGCAGAGAAAGCACACTATAGTGCAATTCATATCCTTCTAAAGTTCTAAGATATTATTATGCCATGTGTCTTTAAGACTGATACAAACTAGAAGGAAGAAAAAACAGTAACAGAATGAGAGGTGTGAGGAACACACTGTCTTGAAAAGGAAAAAAATAGAATGAAAAAAATTTTGAACTGAGACAAAAACATTGTCTCAGTTGTTTCCTCTTCCTGTTTCTTGTGTGTACTAGAGGTAAATTTATATATAAATGACATCTGTTGAAGCTTGACAGGTTAATTTCAGCTTCTAAAGAAATAAAAGTTTGAGTGTTGCAAAAGAACAAAAATACAAATGGAAACCATCACATCAAATCATAATACTCACATTCCAGTGTTTTTAATAATGCGCCCCTGGTCCATTTTCTGTCCAATTCCATGCACCACAAACACAATGTGTGTCGTCTGAGGAGGTCTGTCCTCAGGTGAGGCCTCCTCAACATAACCCCGATGGAGCCGTGTTCCACTGCTTGAAGCTGAAACAGGGGGTCAAGACAGGGTGGATTTTTGTTTTATAGAAGTAAGTGGCTTAAAATGGAACAGAAAATATATTATTATAAAAAAGAACTAAAAAAAAAAAAAGCACACAGACAAACAAATACTTTAATCTCTGGGAGGCTACAAATAGCTGAGTGACGGTGTTATAGGACCTGTTCTGAATCCAAAGAGGTCAGTAGGTGAAACAGGGAGTCCTGCTGTGACTGTGGCAACACTTAAAATGTGCCTGCAGGGCTGAGTGTGTGTCTTTATTTAAAACCTATAATCCTGTCATGTGCTGAACAGAAAGGTGATGAGAACAAATGAACTATCTGGATAGTACTAAATACATTTCCATTTACAGGGCATTTATCAGTCAGGGGAGACAGGCTCCTACTCCTACAACCGGCTAGCTCAAGACAAAAATGTCAAAGATTGTTGACCGAATAAAGGTCAAACTGGTTGACTTTTATTCGGCTGGGTTTTTTTTTTTTTTTTTAACATATACTCAAACATAAGTTCTGAAAAAGGAAAGAATAATGTTTGTAAATTGTTGATAATGCAACATGATTCAGCACTAAAAGCAGTAATAAAGAATTAGTTCTTTCAATATATTGAGAAGTCGGTGCAAACAGAGGATTGGTTGTTCAATCCCGGCTTCTCCAGACTACATGTTGTTGATGCCAAAGAACCTTTGAGCAGGATACCAAACACCACACTGCCCTCAATGTGCTCATGGGGGAGTGTGTTGTGTTGTGCTGTGTGGTGTTGCGCAATGTTATTTGTCCATCCAACAATAGTTTGCCATTTAAAAATGATGCTTTTTTCACATTTCAAACTAGATCAAAGTAAAAAAAAAAAAAAAAAAAAAAAAAAAAAAAAAGGAGGAAAAAAAACAACACAAGCATACTGTATTACTGGTAAGTGTCTCATCTGGAAAATGATAAATAAGTGATGACCTACCTTTGGAAAAGCCCAGTTTCTGGGTCACAGTGCGGGCAATTTTGGAAGTGGTAGCATCGCTGTAGAGGTACACCTCGTCCACGCTGTGCCAATCCACATGTGTCCGACTCAACTTCAGACTGTGGATGGCTGCAGGGGAGACAGTGAAAGAATGAGTAAGTACATGAATACACAGGGAAAAAAGAGAATGGGATTGGCAAGGGAAAATAGAAAAATAGGCAAAGAAAAGCAAGGAAAAATCAGGTAAGAAGTGGAAGAACAAAGGCTTAATGATATACACTGCCTTGCCACAAAAAAGTTGCCACCCCCTACACAATTTATATCCATCCAGTGTTTCAAGATCTGTAAAGTCCATGTGAGAGTCCAACCACTGCATGAAGCCTTCTCCAGGACATCCCAAAGATGGGGTTCACTTCAGGACTCTGAACCATTCCATGTGTAAAAATGCTCCTTGAACCACTCTTTCATAATGTGAGCCCGATGAACCCTAGCATTGTCATCTTGGAACATGCCTTTGCCATCAGGGAGGAAAATTCATTGTTGGAATAACGTGGTCATTCAGGATATTCAGGTAGGCAGCTCACCTCATACTGTGGATGTATAATGTTGCTGAACATGGATATGACCAACTGCAGGTCACTGCACTGCCCCACAGGCTTATACAGTAGGCTCTGGGCCTGATGGCAGCATCACTTTATCTGCCTCTCTTCTTACACTGATACTGCCATTTCTGCAACAGGGTAAATCCTGACTCATCAGACCACATGACATTCTTCCATTGCTCCGGAGTCCAATCTTTATGCTTCCTAGCAAATTGAAGCCTTTTTCTCCGGTCGGCCTCACTAATTAGTGGTTTTCTTTAAGATACACAGCTGTTGAGTCCTAATCTTTTGAGTTCTCCTCAATGTTCACGTAGAAATGTTCTTATTTTTGCCATTAAACATGGCTTTTTTTTTTAAAACATCTGATGTTACTAAATGTTTAAGTGACCACTGACCATCTTTTATGGGGTCTTTTTGATCATATTTTTTTTCTGGTGGATGACGGTTCCTTGAGATCCTTCCAGTTTTTGATGAGGTGATGGAAGGTTATTAATCTAATTTTAGATGTTTCTGCAATCTTCTTAAGATATTTTCTCTGCTTGCTTAATGCCAATGATTTGACCCTTCATAAACAGACTACAACCACCAGAGGTTTCTTTCCACCTTTTTTTTTTTTTTTTTTTTTTAAAAATAAAAGAAATGGGAAGCTACCTGTCACGTTAGTTGGGGTTAAATAACTTGTTGCAGTAATTATCCAATAGGAGGCTCCTACCCATTTACCTATTAAAATCCAGGTGGTGATTTTTTTGGCCAGGCAGTGTATCAGAAGTCTAAATGACAAATAGGAACTACAAAGACAAAAAGAGACTAGTTTATTATTTCAAAATTAGAATTTCAAGTAGAATAAAATAAAGAAGTCTACAATCATCTATTCAAACAGCTCAATCAATTGCAGTATGCAGCATTGATCTGCAAAAAGAAAAACATCACACAATATGATTACATATTTCAGCTCTTGCTTGTCGTCCTGCTTATGTAAATCTAATTAAATACATTTTATTTACTTGTTTCCACAGATAATTGCACTTCTGTATCTATTCATCACCAGGTTTTTAACTTCAGTGTGATGCAGGGACTAAGGCAAGTAAGAGCAAGGGTATGGCTAGAGAGGACACCATTTGACACCCACAAAAGCAAAGAGCAATAAATGAAAGTGGTTGACATAAGAGAGTTATTTATAGCTGTGCCGCATGTCCTTTAAATGTCCTATTCAGTTAAGTTCATCTGCATGGAATTGTTGAAGGAGTTTGAAATGATTCATGTTGTGGTGTTGTGGCTGTTCGTAAAGCTCTGGACCTCTAAACTGAGGATTAACACACTTAAAAGTTCTTGTAAAATGTGTTAACGGAATTCTGTTTTGCCAGTGAATAAATATACTTATGAACTGAGCTTGTGTGAATGTGTCACACAGTGAAATCCACCCCATTATATGGCGAGTGACAGGTAGTGTTGGACAATAACAGTTACTAGTCCAAAAGCCAAATTGTGTTTACTCCAAGTTTTATCTGTGTGAGGATGAATGGCTGCCTGCAAGACATTAAATCAAGCAGGGGGAAAATTCACCATCACCAATCAAGAATGAACCCAGTAAGTGCTGTATTTTGGTTAACAGACAAGTTATCTGTCACACATTTCCATTTCTCTTTGCAGACTGTCAAATGAAATCACTTTACAACAAAGGAAACACACATATCCCCTTATCACCATGTTACAAAACACTAATCCAACAGCAGCAACAATCACTTCTTCTAAGAGAACCTTCCTCATTTTGTCTGACTTCATCTCATAACAGTTTAAAGTGGCCATCTTTCCTCATGCAGCACTTGCAGTACAAGTTCAAGACATGGAGAAAAGAAACTGGCATCAGTCACCCTACTTTGCACACTGCTGTAGGGAAAGACCACTTTAAACAACTGAGTAGGTCAAACAATGGTAAAACAAGAGGCATTGGCTCAACTTAAAACAGAAACTACTATGAACATAGGGTTGGGAGAATACAGGAAGTGTTCTCCAAACACCCCTAATTGTCATTGAAATGATGATTAGGGGTATTGTAAGAACACTTCCTGTTTTACAATGAAAGGCAGTGTTGTCTGCATTAAGAGAAAATCATAAGGAGAGGATGCAGAGCAAGATGACTAGAGGAAATGACAGGCGAGGCAACCAGTTAAGCAAGCTACTTTGATAGCAAAACTACACAATCTGAGGAACCAGCGAGAGCATGATGAGCAAAGAACAGAAGAGGGACGAGAAATGTGTTGGAGTTAAATGCGAGAAAGATTATGTGCTGTTAAGTCTAGGAAAGATACAAGACCCTGAGAGCTGGGAGGATAAAGGGGTGATAAAGATGAACACCCTGTGCTTTTCAAGTCAACTATAAGTGATACTGGCTAAGGAATATGGTGTGCCAAATATAATTTTTAGATTCCCTTTATAGCATTTTATCTCACAGTATATAACAGAGTGTAAGTGTATTGTAATGCTAACAAATGCAATGGATCGTGCTCTAAAAAAAAAAGAAAAAAGAAAAAACCTAAATACAAAGAAACAAAAACAAACAAAAAAAAAACTTGCCTACACTGAGGTTTACTTTGCACAGGTTAGGTTAGGTTGATTACTTGATGCGGATGCAGACACTGACACTTCTCTATTCACTACACCCAGAACTAGGACAGCAATGGACCACAAACCGAGTGAATGTGTGAAACATGTTAAAGGCTATAAAGCAATACAATGGCTCCTCTGTGCCGCTCTTCAATTGTGCTTGGCTCTTAACAGAGAGCTTTGTTGAGAAAGCTCTCCGTTGAGCTAGTGATGGTGGTTCATTAAAGTTGTGGCAATACTGCCAGAAGGTACAAAAGACAAAGAATGAGTGAGAAGTGAGGACAGAGTTGGGAAGATAAAAAAATAAAAGTTAAATAATAAATAATAATAAAAACAAAGCCGTAAAGCAGGGTGGATTTTTTTTGAGGATCAGCTTTTTCATCCCAGATTCAGAGGTTAAAGGGTTCTTGCCTTGTCGTTGAATGGTTGAGTGAGCCTTGTTGTCTACTCACTATACCAGCAAGGAGATGGATAGGATTCCTCAAAAAGCAGCAACAGTGGTACCAAACTCTGGGTCACAGCACAAAAAGGAAGTTCTAGCAACTAGGCCCAGTTAAAGCTGTAATGGAAAACTGAGAAAACAGCCTAAATCCATTTAATACAACCATTTCTAACTGAGCCTAGGTCTAGTTCTAAATGTGTGATTTTAAAGGTTTAAACCACAAAAGAAAGGAAAATCTAGTCCCACAGAGACCTAGGATCTAGAAGGAAAACTTACAAGCTAAAAGAACTAGCATAACAGAAGCAAACAGGAAACTTAGTATTTTACAGTACCTTGGCAGCGTTTGCGCTTGTGACATGTAGTTTTAGCACTCGTCTGATATCCACTCCATTTGAACAGAAAAGGGAGGTAGAAGGGGGGCAGGTGGGAGAGAACTAACAACCAACAGAGAGTGAGTATTGACTATTACCTCAGTGTCACTCACATAGACTTGCTGTCATTAATGGTGAACATGCCAATCTATCAAGCAGCACTGTAATCAGGTTCCTACTTCAACAAGGGCAGACAGACAGTTTGTCTCTGTTACAACAGGAAACAACCTGACCCAAAAATTGTAATAACAAAGGGTTAGAGTTGGAATAAATCCACCATACACAGTGGCACACTGTATGGCATAAACCTTAGACCGCTGAGACAACATGTGGTTTGCACTCACAGTTCTATAGTACTGATGTCTATCTTTGGAGCTGCTAAAGTGTGAAGATGATACAGCCTGAATAGGTCTCTAGAAGGAAAGTCAAGTCAAACTTGACTGTAATATATTAGTCAAAATCAAGCAAAACATAGTGTTACTGAGAGTTTTAAATCAAATACATAAAAGAGAACAACCACATTCACCAGAGGATAGTACATACAATCTGTAAATTTATGATACAAAATCCGTTTGGATGCATCCTTATATCTTATTTTAAATGATTATCAAAATGTTACATAAAGTCAAAAGTTAGGAGAAGTGCTACATTCTACATTACTGGTAAATATCACACTGTAGTAGGTATATGTGTGGATGTGACAAATGAAAAGGCCCTTCTCTGGATTTGTTAAACAAAACGGTTAAGTACACAAGTCTCAGATTGGACTAAATCATTCAGTCCATGATTGTACTGATCTGACTTGCAAATGTCAGCAGCGTTTCCCTCCAACAGAAGTGAAAGGCTTTGGAGGAGGAGAGGAGTGCTGAGTTTACAGTATGTTTGTTTCCTCCAAGTGCTTTCAGTAATGTTTATTTGGGCATCACAGCACTGATGGATCCATTCAAAGTAAGTGTTCTGTAATGCCCAAGATACCTATTATGCAGAAAACTGGTATAAAAAAGGTCAAAATGAACTTTGTTACCTTAACTTGTGGTATCTCATAATGCGCAACTGTTCTTGTGGCATTTTTTAAAATGCAAGTTCTCCTTCATAGTATATAAGGACCAATCTATTGAGAAAGTAAGCAGTGGGCTTGATGTATTTTATTTTTACCAAGCCCACAAGTCTTTTGCTACCTAATGGCATTAAACATTTCAGATACCTTGAGCACACGTGACAAACATATCTAGCTGACTGCCATATATATTCATAGCCCAGTTCTTTTACGCATGTATTAGTCATTAATTATAAATGTGTTTCAAGTGTTGTGTGCATTGATGAGCATGCAGTTCACAAATCTGTTGTCCTTACCTAAATCAACAATACTGTAATTATACAAGGCTGACAGATGACACAGTGCCCGTCACGTATGCTGAATTTTCCTTGACGTCTTTCATGGATGATTAAGCCACACCCCCTTTTTTTCCCCCACTACTGTCTACATACTCTTTACACTAAACTTAATGGATGGAGCCCTCTTCTGACTAATGCATGCTCTGGTCCCTCCCCCTACCTCCTTCTGTGTTCTCTGCTGCAGTAATTACATACAATACTTTCCATACTAAGGTTTAAAAGATTACTATGGTGCAATTATGCTAAGACCAAATATGCCCAAACTTGCAGCTAGCTCATGTGATGGAAACTCCTCTTTAAAATTGGTCAGGTTAGAATTTAAGTAAAGTTCATTAATTCAATAAAATATAATTAAAATATAATCCTTTTTTTTTTTAAGTTTGTACATATAATATGGAATATGATTAAAAATATACAATGATATGCAAATGTCAAACTAATATTTTATTCACAAAAGAATGTAGAATAACATATCCAGTGTTGAGAGTGAGGCCCTTTGTTATCGACAGACAGCTGTTGGCTCGTCACCATCTCAAAAAGGTGGGATCAGAAAATAAACAGGAAAAAAAAAAACATTATAATCCCAAATAAAAAAAATTATAAAAATATGAATTGGCAACAAGTTAGTTTTTTATATTTTAAAAGTAATTTACTTTTACTAAGAGAAACAGTATTTCTGAGATAAAGTTGGGCAGAGGTTCAACATTCTTTAAAAAACTGCATAGAAATTATGCAGCAGATTCAGAAACATACTCCCACGAGACTGGGAAAACATTCCTTTCACAGCAGCCAGTGAATGATCTCACTTCCCAAACCTTTAAAGAAGGTTGCTAAAAGAAGGTGCAATGCTGCACAAAAACAACCCAAACTTTGAACACTTGCTGCCACTAGTTTTAAATGAGCCAATATATTTCATAAAAGCATGAAATGTCCCACTTCCAATGTAATCATTGTTTCAATTTTCTGTGAATGAAAATGTTTATATAATTGACAAATAATTTCATTCCCCCTATATGCACAAATGTAGATACAAAGGTTGTAAATACAGTATTAAACACACATTTCTGAGATATCTTGAAGTCACTGTTTAAGATATTTGTTCTTAGGAAGAATGCAAAAGCTATTCTTTGTTTTGCTCTATTTATCTTCTAAATTTACACACCCACACATTCATCACCAGTAAAAGTCCTGTGGATCAGCTGTCTTAAGGAGAGTGCTGAATCAAAGAAGCCCTTTCTTATTGCCGTTCACAGCTAGAGACTGCTGCATTTTTCTTGAGCCAGCCCAGAAAGGGATGCGCCAGAATGTTCGGGCTGCACCTGTTTTACACAGGAGGGATGACACAACAAAACCTACACACATATGAAAGGAGGCACCTGCTGCATTCATCTCTCTGACCTGTAAGCTGATACTTTGCCAGGTTTGGCTGTAATCTAATAAATATTTTTATGACTCAGAACTCTTTTCTTTTGGCTTTTTGTAAAGAAAGTGTTTGGCTTATTTTTTTAAAAAGAATTTCTGACTAATAAAGCCAAAGACAGCTGCCAATGCTACACTACTCAAAGCACTACAATTTTTTCTTGTTTTCTTAAAAAAAAAAAAAAAAAAAACCAAAAAAATACTCAGTGAAACCAGTCTACCATAGTCTTTGCTTCAAGCCTTAACCACAACAATATTCAAAATTTTATTTTGATCAAATTATGAACTTAAAAATAAAAATGGATGCTACAGTGCTGTTTATGGCTTATAAAGTTAGTAGATTTCTCTATTAATGACATGTTGCCTCACTAAAAGGGATAAGTACAATGCCCTTTCCCCTACCAGGTACTCACCATCTTTGCTATCAACGGTCTTCACCACTAAATCCGTCTCAAAAGTGTCCTGCATATGCTGCCCGCGGAAATGATTCAGGTGCTCCTGCTCAATGAGATCACTCTCTTCTTCATCTAATGGGAGCCAGGTACCATCAATGAACCACTGGCCTCTCATCACAGGAATATGGTCTTGTTCTGTAAGAGGAATCGTAGTGATTCAGGTAAATTTGAAAAGCAATCCATCTGAATGGGTGGATGATTTTGAGTCCAACTTACTGTGGTATAATGGAAATTTCAAATTACATTTAATTGTATGACGCTCATGCATGACATCATGATGCAGAAGTCAACATAACAATGCTAAAGTCTCTTTCAAAGAAGGCACTCCTTTCTGGGTGTACTTTATCCAATTTAGTAGGAGCTGATTTCCATATTCCACTGAATAAGTCTGACAAATCCGAGAGGACCAAGTCTTTGTTTAACTGAGTGAGAGCAACTGTGATTACAGTTTATAGTGACCTTATTAACACTATTCTGACTTGATTCTCTGGGGGTGAACAGTAGTGTAATAGCGGATCTTAAATTAGACACAGTGGAAAAAAATAGGACTTCTCTGTGCAGTGAGACAAATATTAAAATACATTAAAATTGCTTAGTATCCCACTTAAATGCTAATATTAACTTAAACACAGAAAAGAAAGTGGTAAAACATCATAGCAGATACTTTCCCTCGTTGGCTAAATTGGTTCATGTCTGCTTGGGAAAGATAAACTTGGTTATTGGCGATTTGAACCATAGCGCCAATGTTGCCATATCAGCTTTAAAAGCATTTACTCTTTGAAAGTGAAACCACCATTACACTTTGTTGGATTTTATCATATCTCTTATCACATCATGGTATTTTATTTCTCCTCAACTGATATGTTCAATTTGTGTCCACTGATATCAATATTCTACAAAATGTGCAAATCTCACAAGACATCAACCTTCAATGAACCAATGAAGCATGAACCCTTTCATTGAGAGCACATTTGTAAGGCTCTATCATGCTCACAGTGAATTGTGCTCAGTCTTTTCCTGGAAATATTCATGAATTAGTTAGTACATATTAGCTCTAAGGCCAATAGATTGTCATCCTATGCTGTTTCCAAAACACCAGGCTAGGCAATCATAAAAATAACCCACACTCAAAACAAAGCAAACAAAAACTTTAAAAGAAAGCAGTGCTTTCTACTGTATGAATTGCATGATGAGTACAAATTTATTTATTGGCTGTGAACCAGCTCACTGTTATATCCAGTATTGTACTGTAGTGAATATTTAGTGTCTAAACACATGAAGCCAGTTATACTGAGGAATAATATACTTTTATGGATTTTTAATTGTGGGTGAGGGATATAAATGATACTTACGCTTCCAGTAGACAGGGTAACATTCCCTCTCTTTTATGTCAACCTCATAGAGTCCACCACGAACACAAACAGGCTCCACGTTGATTTCAATGCTCTGTGGGTCTCGTTCTTCAGAAGACACGGTGGATGTGTCCAAAGACCCTCGGCCTTCGTCTACACTGCTGGTCCTAGTTTCTGGAACTGCTTCATTCAGCCGTGGACTCTCTAGAGCTTTACTGGCGCCATCCTCCTCCCCACTGCTAAGCCGGTAGCGTAAAGCACCAGGGTTCAGCTCGCTGTACTTCCGATACATTAGTTCAATTTTAAGTGAGTCGTGTCCAAGAAACGGCTTCCATGTTTTCTTGTCCTCTTTGTAAAACCACCGAACCTCCTCTGGGACTAGTTCCGTGACTACTTCGTTGAACCTATGTCTGGAGCTGTTGGATCTAGACCGCTTTCTCCTCTCGTACAACGGACCAGCGTTGTTTCCATCGTTGTCTCTGTACTCCAGCGAGCTGCTGTCCAGGTAGTTTCCCGGGGAGCTCAGGTCCAAAACTAAACCGTCCTGGGCGCCTTGGTGCCGGGGGTGTAAAAGTGGCAGTTGTCCGTCTAGACCCGACTGGACTGATGACATTCCTGCCTGCATTGAATCGTCCATAAAACTCATTTCGTTACAACACGAAAACACGTCGCTTGCCAAACTCCACTCCTTATTGTTTCCAGTGCCGACAGTGACTGTTGGACCTTTACTTTCTGTGCTCAAGGAAGAGCTTAATGAGGTCTGGGGTGTAATGTTAAAACTGCTCATAACTATCAGAGCAGCAGTACCTCGCCTGTCACTTTACCTTAGAAAAAACATCATTCAGTGCTAACATTAATACAAAAGCAAATCATGATAATAACGAATGACTAAATTAAAGAAGTGCGGACAAACCCCCAGAGCATTTCCGAAAGCATACCGCGGCAGCTGACTTGCTAGCTAGCTAGCCTAATAAGCTAATGAAGCCGGTTGGAGAACTGTGACGGACAGCGTATTAGCAAGCCTGCACCAACAAGACGGGTAAACCTATGCACCTGGATTTTTACCGAAAATGAACATAACCCTTGGCGTAACTACTTTCTTGTCAACGACTCGTTTTTAGTCCTGCTTGACAAAAGTAACGCAGCCGTTCCCCTTTTGAGTGTTGCTGGTGGCTGTGGAATTTCAGCCTCATTCGTTGACAAACAAATCTCGCATAGAGACAACAGTAGTATGCGTGTGTTCAGCGTGACAGCTGACGCAGTGGTCATGGGATACATTTGTGAACGCGCACGTCCAAACTGCGCGAAGATGACGACAGTCAACCTCCGACGAACTGCAATACTCAGATTTGACACCAGGTGGAGACAAAACACTACTAATGTTTATGTACTTGGAATTAATGCATTGTTTTTTTTTTTGTTTTTTTTTAAATAAATAAATAAATCAGGTAATTGTGCATATATAAAAAGTAAATAAAATATCAATTTTAGCATTTTCCCTAAAGTTAAATATATTTTTAATAAAGAACTCTTCCGCCTGGTAAAAAAAAAAAAAAGAAATAAAATGAAATGAAAAATAGTTTATTAATCCCCAAAGGTAAAGTCAATATTGTTGTAAATAATAATTAACTTGAGGAGGTCTTGTTCCGGAGGTTGATGGCTGCTGGTAGGAATGATCTTCTGTATCTTTCTGTCTTACATCGGACCTGAAGAAGCCTGTCACTGAACATACTTTGCTGTTTCTTCACTGTGTTGTGGAAAGGGTGTGAAGACTTAACTTTAAAAACTGAAAAGACTTAAAAGACTAAAAGACTTTTAAAAAAAAAAGCAAAATTAAATGGTATTGCATTGACTCAACAGTCTTTGTATACATTTTCAATAGGCATAGTAATGCATAGTAATCAACAATATTTGTATTTTTTAGATTTTAATGTTATTAAAGAATGTATTTTGTGGTCGTAAAATAATCTAAAAAAGCTTTAATTGTTAAAAGAAAGAAAGAATCAATGACGATGTGGAGTACACCTGTCACACAGAAATTGCAATGACTTAGCTTGCCGCAAGGGGGAAGCAAACACCCTCTTGTGAAAAGTAGTTCTACAACAATGTCGTCCTTGGCTTGTTGCTTTTGCGGAGGGGACATTTAAAATAAACAAATAACAATAATTTCTAAAACTTTGATAATACAAACTGTCAAACATACTAGCCTATTTTTTGCAATGTATAAAACTGAGAAACAAAAAAAGTTGACTGATATGTAAGTATCATAAGTGTAATGAGTCCAAAATGGCCTGCCATAGCCAAGGAAGTTTAATCTGAAGAACTAAAACATACACTTCTGCTTAATTTCAAACTCAGAAGTGTTGAAAAGCTTAAAAATCTGTTGACCTGCTGACAATGAAGTTGTCAAAATTTTGTGTATATCACTTCACTGTAAATCTTTTATTTTTGTATCATTTAGTGAAGCTTTGGTCATGTGTTTACTGCTGGTTCAGGTGATCATATGGCCCCAGTGTGGTCTGTGGGGAGCGATAGCGAGGGATGGGAGAGAGGGCCAGGCAGCTGTATCTGGAATAAACAGACATTACTCTGCTGTGCTCTAATTTACTGCAGAGTGGGAATTAAACTTAAGGCTCATCCTACCCCACTGCAGACCAATACGCTCTGCTACTGGCCATCAACAACTACTTGCCCAATGTGAGTTATTAAAGTATTACTCCACAAGCTCAGTCTTTTTAGTGTCAAATTCACACCCCTGTAGGCTTGCCATGTGGTTGCAAAAAAAAATCTTCTTTCACAAGGACTTTGCTTCCAGCGGAGATTTGGATTTTTAGATCACATCATGAGGAAGCAGCAACACACAAATGTGCCCTTACATGAGATAAGGTCTGTGTAAAACATACTGAACTTATGAATGGAATTCATGTTTTGATAGTTTCTGTTCGTTCTGGAAACTTATCGCCTCTAGGAATCTATTGTAGTGATGAACAGCCATGAGTTGTTAACTTACAACAAGAAACCTTATACAGGCACCCTTTGTGCCCACTTGCGACAGGTCTTTGTTATTCAAAACATGGGCAGATGTAAAACATAAAAACAAGACAATTTAGTCTAATTATTGTGGGCTGTCTCATACAAGTTCAACTTTAAATGTCCCATAGTAAACAGAAAATGTTGAGACCAAAACCAGAATTTATGAACAAAAATAAAACATTTTTTTACTCATCTCAGTCAATTTAATTACTTTCCATAGTTATAGGTAAAAATCTCCTTCAATTTGCTGTAATGTCTACAAGTATAACCAGAACAAATAGTGGGTTCATTATGCAATCTGATCTCACAAAAAACTATCTCCCACTGCAGGTTTACCCCAGAGGATAACATGTGGATTTTATATGAGAATTAGTCAAATTCCTCTTTCCTGGCAGCCACACTCAAACAGGTTGTCCTCTCGGCTCTCTGTGCTCTGATGTTTTGCAACCACAAGGCCCACCACCTGGATGAGTGGATGACAAACAAACTGCAAATTTTCCTTCCAGTAACTGACCAAATAGATATTTATTACCAGCTGGTCACCTCCCTACCCACTGGGCCCCCCTCTCCTAAGCCATGTCTGTGAGAGCTCCTTTTAAAGACCAGTTGTGTCACTTCTTGCTTTGTTCTTAAACAAAGAGAACTGCCCCTCATCTGCCCGTAATTGGGCCGACTCTTGGAATGCGCTTGATGTCTCCGCGTGTCCCATTGCCTATCCAACAGACAAGCAAATGTTGTAGGAACGGTGGATATGAATAAATGGAAATCCAACCATCTATAGGTGCCTTTGTCCTTGAACAGGTTTTATTTTCATTATTTGCCTTCTATGTCTTCTCACCTTTGTTTCACCTTGTCTAAGCCATCCGCTTCAGCAAGATGAATGACTCCCCCCACTGAAATACAGAAATCCCACACTCAGTGAATGAAACAGTCTGCAGATTGCCCTCTCTGGGTCTGTTTGGTCTCTGTGAGCGGCACCACCTCGCCAAGGTGGGGCAGTTGGATGCACTACAAGGCCAATCTGCGGCACATGTCACTAGCAGTTACTGAGGTGATGTTGACCATGCGCAGATAGTTGAGAGGGGATTGGAGGGTGTTTACTGCATTGTTACTGAAAGGAAGCAATTTAGAGAGCTCAAATTCTACTGGCATGGAAGGGAAAATGTTGAAACAGTAGTTGGCAGGCTACCAAAACCCTGAGCCCCTAATTGTTGTCATTAATAGCAAATAATCTCAAAGTGCTTACTCTGAATTCTGGGAAACATTATGGTGTTATGTTCAAGACATCTGGGGAGTCTCTGAGGATTAGCCTAGAAATTTGTCTGTAGCAATCACAAAAACCTCAGGTGAGCAGTTGTAGGATTTTTTAAGCTCCAGACTCAGATATGTTTAGTGTCTTAGGTGTTGTGTACCTTTTGGAGTTCAAGCAACCTTGTCCCCCAGAATTCAACCCTTTGGTTTTGGTCATGACTCATTTACTCTTGAATCCTTCACCTTTCACCCCCAGCTCCACTCTCCATGTCACTCTCCAGCTACCCGGGATAAGTAAATACATGATGTAATGTGTGCACCACCACCACCTCCACTCTCCATGCAGAGGTTATTAAGCTGGAGCTCAGGAGTTTTAGGTGGGGACAGTCAACATGGCCCTAAAGAGGAGGAACCACGGTTTGATGAATAAAATGGAAGGAGCATAATCAGGCTGGAAATGAGCAAATATGGTTGACAGAAGAGGTGCAGGACAACCCTTCTTCCCAGAAGAGTTGGACTTCATTCAGAGACACCGGTTGAGCCACCATCCCAGCAGCGTGTAGCTGAGCCCAGGCCAGCAGTTTCACCTCCCCCACCTGTCTGGGATCAAGGTTTCAGGTGGGTGATTAGGGCTTTTGACTCCAGCGCACGGCAGCCACTGCCTGGTCCTGCTACGCGAAAGATCTCCTCCAGGGCTACCAGACCCATTGTTATTCAGACTCCCTGCTGCAATTCACATGTGTGACACCCTCCAGCAATGGAGCCTGACTGGGGATGGGTGACCTGACTTCTGCCATCGGGTTTGTTTATATGAGCACATGCTGGTTTGTTGAGAATAATAATGGAATGGCATTTTAATGACATTGGGCTTCTTCTAAAGAGACTTTCTGATAACATTATTTAGTCTTATGTCTGCTGCAGGTGGGCCAGGAGCTTGTTTTCCTGTTTTCCTCACAAAGTCATTATAGTGTCACTCTGCTGCCAACTGCTTCAAAATGGCTGTTTAGCAAGCAGTTGGCTGTCACAGAATCTCTGTACATCTTCATTGTAAAGTCAGAGACTCTGCCAGTAAGAACCCTCTCATATTGAACTTCTGAAGCTGATTATTTGACATCTTTGTATTCAATATGTTAAAAACAACAAAGGGGTAATTTAAGAGAGGAGTCATGCATTTTTAATTGAGTCATATATTCAAACTGGTTCCAAGAAAAATGTTTTATTTATCTCTGAAAAAAACAAGTAAGCACATTTTCTACAGAGCTCAATCAGTTCCTCCATCCTCTTCCTGACAACTCCTTCAACAAAACCTTTTTCCTACACTGAGAAACTACCCCCCTGTTTTGTGTCTATAAATAGAAGTCTTTTACTTGGGTGAAATAAGTCAATATGAGTGAGGCAAACACTACAAAAAGGCTATGTTTGGACAGCAAAACTTATTGGGAACATTTTGATGTGATCTCTTCAGCAAGTCATAACAGACCAGCCTGACTCTTCACCATGCCATCCAGCGAAATAAAGGATATCTAAACATATCTGGATTTCCATTTTAAAAACAAGGGCAATGCTAAAGGCTTGCAAGAGTTCATAAAACAGGACAGAAAGAAAGTTACTCACTGTGTAGCAGATCACTTATTGGGGACATTGAACATTTTACATTGTACGGCAGGCGTTTGAGTATCTGTCACTTTCACCTCCACGTAAAAGTAAACTTGCTGCTCAAACAGGCAGCCATAGAGAGGAAGTGCCAGGAAGATTTATGAGGTGTGCCTTTTCCCTCTTTTGCACTGTCCTACTCTTTATCCCTCTGTTTGACTGTGCGAACTGTGGGTGGATGTGTGAGGGGATTCACATAGGGTGGCCTTGTGGGGTAACATGTTGAAGTAAACAAGGAGAGGAGACAGCAGGCCAATGTTCCGCTCACTCAAGTCAACACACATCAAAACAGCTTGTCTAGTTTATTATCAAGCTATGATGGCATCTTTAGTCAGCACACACTGTTACTCCAGCTAAATTAGTTTTCTTGTTTTTTTTTTAAAAAAAAGGAGAAGCTAAGGAATGGCATTTATTATTTGAGTAATGCACTCTTTTGTTTTCTCTGGCAGTCCTTGTTTGGATTTTTATTCAGTTGTTTTTTTTACCACCATGTATTGCATGTATTGTTATTTCAGAGTCTATCCTTTTATTTGTTTGTTGAAAAAAAATCTGGTCAAAGTTTGCAGTAGATTACCTACAGTATACAGTGATGATTAAAGTATTTATATAAAAAAAACTGTGTGAAGGTCACAGATGTGTATTTTTTTTTATCACTATTGCCTAAAATTATTTTTTACATTAGAAATGTCTTTGCTGTGATGGACTGGTGACTTGTCCAGGGTGTACCCTGCCTCTTGGCCAGTGATTGCTGGGAGAGGCTCCTGCTTCCCTGTGACACATAGTTTGACTTAACAGTGAATAAAATGTGAATAAAATGAATGGATATATGAAGCGTCTTTGTTTTAGAGTCACAGTAGGTCAATTAAGTTTTTACATTTTATCCAAAAGAGTTGAATTATAACGAACTATGTTGGACTGCATTATAATTGAAATGAACTCAATATTTAACCAGACCTGAACTGAATTTACCATAATTTCCCCACTATAAGCGCTTTTTTTTTTTTTTTTTAACACGATTTGAACCCTGCAGCTTAAACAATGATGCAGCTAATTTATTGATTTTTACAGGGTAATGCCTTAAGGGGCTGTGTGATGAAGAGAATAGCACAAGCTCAAGGTAAATTTGCTTCGAGAGGAAAGTGACAATGAGAGTGAGGCTGTTTAATTCTGACACTGAAGAATTTCACTTTAGTGGTTTTTGTGCACAGGAAGTTTGATTAAGATAGCGATCACTCACTTTTTTGTAGGGAACTGTGTAACCAGCTGTGTTACAATAAGTTTGGGAAAAAAGCATTAATATAATCAAAGTTAAATTAAAAAATTTTTTCTGTGTTTCTGAGTCTTTCCATGCAGCACAAAGTGCTTCACAAATTTAAAACTGAAGAATTAAAGTTGGCGTTCAAACATGCAGAAATAAGCACATGCATACACACATCTACACACATCTACACACACCCATACACATGCTCACACATATACAATACTGTGCATTGTGGGACAATGCCCTCTAGTTTACTTGCTCCAAATATGGCATGCTAATTAGTGAACTTCAGACTGTCTCCTTCTACTTATTTTAAATTAAAATCTCAACATTAAAATCAGAACATATTTCTCACAAATTGGCAAAAATCTGTGCCAGTATTACTATATCCATCAGAGCAAGATGATTTCTAACAGTCGCTGTCTGCATAAGTGATGCTTTACATATTTTTATTGTGTAAAGCTTCTCTAGCTGTCATTTACAAGGTGAGTGCTCTGCCCTTAGGACCTCTGCAGGCCTGTATGAAGACCTACATGTGTTTGGCCAGTCCACACTGTTTTTAGATGATGTTTCACACTGTCAGGGTTGACTTATCTGAGTGGGAAAAAGTATCCAGGGAATAGATGTATCCCACAGACAGCTTTGGAATGTTTTTACAGACTGGCCTGGGGACTCTCACTGCTATTATGCTTGAAAATGTGCAAAACTGCCACTGTGGTACCCAGGGCAAGATCTTTTCTCTTTAAATAGCTTCTTATCTGCTTGGAGTTTTATTGTTGCAACCAGTTACTCATATTGTTATTGTTTCTCAGAAGTTAACTGTCTATTAATATAATAAACTTGATATGGAGGAGAGTAGAAAGACACAGAAATGTTTTGGAACTTATTTTACTTTGCTCCTCTTGTGACCCATACCAGTGTTTTTTCCATTACTTCCACTGTTTGTGTTTTGTCCTGTGCTGTGAAAATGTATCCATGTTTTGCTCAAATGTGGTATCTTGTGAAATATTTTTCATTCATAATGTAATAGCTTTAACTATCATAAAATAGGATATTTAGCACACAAACTGTCAGGACGGTGCACATTTTGTGTGGGATGACCTTTGTTAAAAATATTTGCACATGTTGAGGTGGTTGGGCTCTGTTCTAGAGGGAAAAAAAAAGCACCGTAGTCCAAGTTTGAACCAGTTTCTAGTTATCAGAAGAATCTCCTCCTTTCAATCTGCTTCATCCTCCCCTTGCCTTTCCTTTCTTTTCTATGAGAGGAGCTGAGAGATGGGACCGCAAGTCCCCTTAGAGGCTTGGTCCTCCATCAGTATCCTTAATGGATGTCAGATGTGTGTGAGAGGAGGCTGTAGCGTGAGTGTGTTTCATGTTAGTTCTCAGCATGAACAGTGTAGCAGCTGGAGATGAACAGAAACTGCCTCGGCCCCATTACAATACCTCCATTTTTTATCCCCACTTCTGTCCTTCCAAGTAATGTTCTCCTGTTTTTCTCAGTGTAATATATTGGTATTAATAAAGGCAAACAAAGGCAGACATTCTTTATTGAGAGAGGAAGATATTTTGGTTTCCCGGAGAACCAGACAGCAGTCTCTTTGCTTCTTCTCACAATAAATCTTGGGGCATGCAGTTTCAGCGGCTAGATAGCCTCGCTTTCTGTTAATGTTTCCCTGATTACAAAGGGGCTGAAGGCAACTGCTCCTTTACTGCTTATAGTTTTTGTAACTAGTTTGCTGAAATAAAGCAGTGCAATCGCATATGTTGTCACACAATATATGTTTGGATCTGAAGGAATATGTTGTTCACCAAAGCAGTTGCTGAATAGAGATGTTTTTTTTTTCTTTAAGTGACAGTGAACACAACTAAAGGCCTGTTCCCCTCTGGCAATAAGCATCCAAATTGCTTAATAGGAATTCAAGTTTCCCCACAGACTTCTTTGTTGGAACAGCACCCTTTTACCACAAGCATTAAACACTCAAGCTCACATTTCTTCAGACCTCTCAGTAACATTTTATTTGAATCACTTGAGGGTTTTACTTTGCATTATTGCTCCTTTGGGAGTGCTTGAATAAGGACAGTGCAGGGTTGCTGAGCCTAATAACCAAATACTCCAGCATGACTACTTGCACCCTGCTGTTGTCCACATTTTGGTGACTGACTGCTGATATTTTGTACAAAAGAGCCAGTGCATGAGTCAGTTTGAGTATTCCCCATTTGTCTACAAACAAGACCACGCCACCAAGTGGAGCTATGGTGACCTAAAATTTAAAAAAAAAAAAAAAAAAAAAGAGAAGACAGAAGAATCTTCCCACTTAATAACTAGATGCATGTGGTAGATAGAGCAATACCCTGGTGTTCCACATGAGGAAATCATTTTTATATTTATTTATTCTTTTTTTTCTTTATATGTTTTTGGATAGATCCAATTTACTTCAGCAATGAGCTAAATGGTTGCAATTTTCCTATCCAGTTTTATGGCTCTTGTGCAGGGAATAACCATAACAGACAGACACTTCGGGAAAATGAGTTGATCTGAATTTCTTCTTTCTTAAATCATATTTTCAATGCTGTTCAGGACTATGCATGCACTTCAGGCACAAAAATACTTAAAATAACTATACTAAATTGCATTTGTTGTCATAGCTGGGTGGTATTATGTGAATCCTGTGGCACAGCATTCATGTAATACAAGGAAATGGAGATGTATGATTATTAAAACATGTAAGCTGCAGGCAAGTCAAACCTCAAAAAGGATCACACATTTTCAACATGTGCACCTAAAACTGTATTAATTCATATTGTTTAACTCCAAACGCAAATTTGATTTAAAGACAAGAGCAAATTAGAAAAGACTGTCAATGATGGAAATTTAAATGTAATGTTGTGCAGTCTCACATTAGCAATCTCTTTCATGAGGTTCTATGGATTTGCACAATGCATCACCCCCTCTTCCCCCATACCAGAATGTAGTCACACGAACACTGCCAAGACAACAAAAGTAGATGTCATTACACAGAAACTGTTATGCTGATGTTAAGTGCGTGGCATTCACATGCGGACTCGGCTCGGAGTTCCAAACAATACTTTTTGTTCCTTTCAGACTTCGGGTTCTTTCCAAGGTGGATGCGGGAGACAGGGAGACAAGCGGGGAGGTAAACCGGCTGGCAGAGAGGCGAGCGAGCAGGCAGGCGGGCGGGCGGGCAGGCAGGCAAGCGGTGGGGCAGCAATCGGGCATGCAGGCAGGATCTCTGACGGGGGAAAAAACACACAGGTTATCAATCTGTGATTCTCACTGGGAGGAATCTTTGAGGCCTAGAGTTGTACCACAGGGCATTCAACAATCTGGCGATGAACAGCAGGCTGGGCAGGTCTTAAATAGTGCTGTTGCTGATTGCCAAGATGAAGATCAGGTGCTGATCCAGGTGCCAGGATGCCAGACACGCCCACCAGGGAACAGGATCACAACAGAAACACAATAATAAACTTTTATCTGGGAACTAATTGAAAATTGAGCTAAATTTGTGAAGAAAACAAGAATGAAAACAAAGCTAAACAATTTATTGTATTACTGCAACAATTAATCTGTGTCCTGTGCAAGTTTTTCTATTTCTCTCTCACAACTTTATTCTTTGCAGACAATCAAATTGCATTGGTTCTCTTTTAAAACACATGTGGAAAACGCCCCCTCAAAGCCCAATGCAACATCTACAACCTAAGCCTAACCTTCAGTTGGCACAGATCACAGACAGGATGATGGAGGATGGAAGGGAAAAACAAATTAGTTTCTTTTCCAAAGTTGCTTTTCATCCAGTTCTGACCATACACCCTGCTCGGTAGAGTAATAGGAACCCAACCTCTCAACAGCTTTATTAACAGTTCTTAACCATTAGCTCATTTAAGAGCGACCCCCTACCAGGAAGCACAAATGTGCAAGGGAGAAGAAGATACAGATGGAAAAACAAACAAACAGACAAATGAGACGGTGTGTAATAGCATTTTGGGAACTGGTCAGTTGTCATGGGAGGTGAGGGACACTGGGGCTGTGGCAGGTTGGCTGGTCATTGGGGAATTTGAGTGGGCAGCCAGTTGGTAGGCTTTCTGGTCTGCTGGATGGGGCAGAGGGCCTCATTATATCTCTCTCCATGTCGGGCCCTTAAGTCCGTCTCCTCAGCGCCCGTTCTGTTTGTTTAGAGAGCCAGAGCCTTTTAAAGCTACGTTTGGCCTAATGAGCCCATTATCTGCCAATGATCCACAAAGAGGCCCTCCTCTCACTTGTCCCCTCTCCCTCTTCTCTCCCTGTGTAGTAGCTTGCCCTCCCTTGCTCTCACCCTATTTTCCTGCCACCTTTCCCCCTTTTTCCTAGTGCACAACTCTCAGTTTTTCTCAGTTTGCCCTGTTTAGCTCATTTTCTCCTCCCTGCTGCTTCACTCTTTTCCCAAACCTGTCACCCACTGTGCTCATTTCATTTCCTCAGGACAGCAGTGTAACCTCCTTCCTTTTAAAAACACCCGCCTCCACCTCCTTTGAGCCTGTGGGTTTTATGCTGTTGTTGGGAAGTGCTTTGGTCTGGTTTTAACTGCCTCACACCTGCAGACGTTGTTGACTCTCTTCATCACAGCTGACAGAGTGTGAGTTAATAGTACAGCAGAAGAGGGATAGTGGTCTTCAGGAGAGTGCTGAAGATTTGTGGAGGTCCCTTTAGGAGCGTGATAGGTATAGGACGCTGGGAATGAAATGCTATGCAGCTTTCATCCTTTTTATATCATGGACTTTTATTATGTTGGTGTTGCAGGTGTAAACTCTCAGACAAACTCTTTCTTCTGTTTTGCTTTTCTCGCAGTAGCCACAGGAAGTTGGTGTGGATCAGCCCTCCGCTTGGGCTTGGTTGCCCCTGTAATGCTGAAGACTTAATTATGGTGATCTGGCTATAGTGGAGAAAATGGAAGGAATGCTGTCCTCATGGCCGTACTCACAGCAGGATTAACTGCACGAGCTGCACTCTCCAACCTCCGCAGGCTTGATGGCCCCCTCTTGCAGCTGCTTTTGTCTTGCTCTCCAGATAAGGAGGACACGAGGAGGAGGGTGGAGAGGAAGAAAAGAGAAGAAAAAGACAAAGAAAATTAATCTGCTGGGTGCAGGATCTTAATTCGATTTAATGAAGGGAGCTTGAAGTCTGAAAGGCTTTAAGCTCACACACCTCCTCAGACACATACACATTCACACACACTCGCCACTCACTCACGTAGGTCCTATTGATCTGTTGGAACAAACCCTATTAAGGGCAATTATGTTATTCACCAGCCATGCCAAATCCATTCCTTTGCTTTTATTTCTTGCTAATACATGAAAAGGAAATCTATTAAGCTTGAACGTGACGTTTCCGGTTCGTGTTTAGTTTGAGATCAGTAATCTGTGTTTCCGTCTGGCTGTAATGCTTTTGTTTCACATCCCTTTGAACCTCAGTCTTAGGGAAAATGACATCAAACGAGAAGTGACATGACGTTTATTTCCGTTTCCTCTCGCTTATTTTTTTCCTCTGACAAAATTAGCCAAATAGAGTAAAACACATTTCAGTAGCTTCTATTTCACTTGCTCATGCATATGTTTCAGAAAATAAACTTGCAACATTTGAGAGCCACGCACCCTGCTAGACCTGACCATAAAGCAAAACAATGGCAAGAGGAGGCCTCTTTTGCACCCCCTTATATTTATCCTCTTTAAAAAAAAAAAAAAAAAAAAAAAAAAAAAAAAAAAAGAACAAGCAAAACCAGCCTTTCCATCTCTCCATGTAGGAGAAGCCCATTACTATGTTCATCTTCTCAACATTTGACAGGTGGAAGTAAAACTTTGGGGTTTATGTTTTAATTATAAAGAATTCCAGATGTGGAGGGGGGCTCATAAATTAGAAGCAGAGCTACTCAAATGTCTTTTTTCAAAGGGCCCAAGCGGGTCAGCATCTGCTTCTCATTGTAAGAAATGTTATTAAGGGCCCTGGCTACAGAAAGGCCCAAGTCCCCTTGTCTGGCCCCACAATAATTGACACTATTAAATGTGCCTAAACAGATTTAGAGTGTCCAGAAAAGTTACATTTGTCTTGCAGAATGACTCTAATCATCTATGTTAGATTGAAAGGCCTGAAAGAGGAAGAACCAACCTCCTAATCGGCAACACGACAGAGGGGAAACAAGAAAAGAGGCACAACAGAAAGCGAAGAAGACTGGAAAAAAAATGCACAAATACAAACAAATTAAGCAAGAATGGCTTTGTGTAGGAATGGTTAGTGTGTTGGGGGGGTAAATGGGACAGAGGTCTGAAATGTATTACGTACACCAGACCATGCACATGGAAGACTTTATCAAAGCACCAGTCATAACAGACCATCTGCTCCACTCCTCTGGTGATCTTTTCACATTAAAGCTGTTTTTTCTTCTTTCTGGAAAGATGTGCATGTTTTTGTTTTGTTTCTATCTGCTCCAGGCCTCGATTCCGTCGGCAAAGTGTTTGAAGCTCCTCTGTGGCTGCAGAATTGGGAGGTCTTGCAAAGTGATTGGCTGCGGAAGCCGTGTTTGTAGTCAGTTTTGGCCAGCGGGTGAAACAGGGGTACAACAAGATGAACGGGGAGGGGTGCAGAGGGTCGTAAGGTTGCAGTTGGATTGGTGTGAGGGTGTGATGTTTCTCTACAGCGTAGGGCCAGAGGAAAAAAAAAGAAAAAGAAGAAAAGAAAATGGGTAAAAAACAAAACAACTCCTTCATCCAAAAAGTGGAGCCAGATCGGCAGAGGTAAAGTGAGGCAGGAACTCTCAGGGGTGTGATTGAAAGGGTGAGAAGTTAATTTGGCAGCTTTTCCTCCTCGCTTTGCTAATGTTTCCTCTCAGGACTAAACGCCTTCAGTACCCCCCACCTCCTCTTCTATCCAAACACTAACTCACAGACACCTCACAACACAATTACACACTCACCTGGCTTCCACTTCTAGCCCCTCCCATACATGCACTCACACACTCCTGCCATGCTATACCTGCAGAGGATTGCTTTGTCATATCTCACAGCCTCTTCCTCTTGTTAATTTTTGCCTTGGCCATAAGCTGACACCCCCCCCCCCCCCCCCCCCCCCCCTCCCCCCTCCACACTTTCGTGAAAAAGCACCCTCCATCACGGCAGTGCACACTGACCCGAGACAAAACCTTTTCTCCCCAGGAAACATCCTGCTCTGAAACACTTTGGCTCAAGTGTGTTTCTCCTGGGACATGAAGAGGAGAACGGATGGGGGAGGGGGGGGTGTCTGAGGCGATGGTGGTGTGGTACTTGAACTAAATGGAGACCATGTTGCTGTATCTTCACGGCCTGTCAATCAGAGGGCTGCTGATGTGTAGGGGGCTCTGCTACAGCTCAGTAGAAGATGAAGGGTCATATGGGGCAGTGGTGGAGGTGGTAGTGGTGGGTAATGGGGTTGGTGTGAACATAAATGTGTGTATGCGTGTGTGTATGTGCACGTGGTGTGTGTGTGTTACACAGTAGAGAACCACATGGAGTCCTTGCACTCTTCACTCACCACATATAGAATTGTTCCCCTCCACAGGAGTGTTTTGTACTTTTAAAACTATTTTTTACACACACACACACACACACACACACACACACACACATTGGGCTTGCTTTGTAATATAATTTAATATTCACTGATGTCTTTTCTGACATAACTTCTATAAATAAGCAGTTTCATAAGACCTACATTCTCTCAACTAGAATTAATGGCTGGATTGATATGAATTGTACCAAGTAGGGGAAAAAAACATTCAGTTGGAGTCACAAGGTGCCTTCTCAGCTTAAACCAAAGTAATGACATCAGTTACTAAAAAAAAAAAACACAGTTGGAATTTAGGAAATGCTGGACTAAAAACAGCAAGATGGCGTATTCAGCTTTTGCATGATACAAGCTTCCGCTCTTCCATAAGCTCATAGAAATAAAGAGCAGGATGTGGATAATCTAAAACAGCAATGTCATTTATCCCAGTGACTTACAAAGCACCAGAAAAAAATAAAACACAAAACAGTACTAAACAAAGATACAATAAATCCTCTATCATCACTTTCTGCCTATGAACACACGATCTTCAGCTGTTATATTTAGACAAGGGGACAACTTGGAAGATGATTAGAGTACAATTATTAATGAATAACTGATATGATATAAGCCTATTATGAAGAGAATCATGAGGGTTATGCAACAAAAGACTTGGCAATGTAATAAGTTATTGCAAAGATCCCAAGATAACTTGGCTTAAAACACTCAACAAGTTAAGAATAAAGGTCAGTGCCAGGAAGTTATGATGACAGACATTCTATTTGGCAGGAAGAAAATAACTCTGTGGAAAAATCTTAGACAAATCAAACACTGAACCTCAGTTTTTAATTAATTTGAGCCACTATTTAAAATGATATGCAAGTGACAAAAACACTGTATTTAACTGAATGTTGAAAGCAAAATTAAAAAATTGCCCAATAAAAAAGTATAAGACCATAAACAGCTATACTATTTGGGCTAACTATAACATCTATAAAATCTGGTACACAAAGTGTAAAAAATTTAAAAAGAGTCTTTAAACTAGGGAGAGAAACATAATTCTGTGATGCCTGTTGTAGGTTGCGTGGCCAGAGTGGTTAACAGATGGCAGTAGGCAGAGGTCCTCCAACAAAATTAGCATTTATTAAACAGTGGTGCATGTTGTAACCAAAATAACTGCAAAATCACAAAGGAAGAATAATATAACTGAACAATTATATTTACTGACCAAACATAACTGAATCAAATCTACCAACAGTAATCTAACATGCGCCCGACTACATCATTCTCTGTCTCGCGAACAGACAAAATACCGTCCTTAAATACACTCGCAGCCTAATCCCAAAATGGCCACCCTACCATTTTCCTGGTAAGCACACTAAACAGACATAAAATGCTTCTTCCTCAGTAAACCTCCAAACAGTTCCCCATCCACTAATATCAGGCACAATACACATCCAAAAAACAGAATAGTTAAACAATTCCTGAACAGAATACAACTCTTGGCCCTCTTCATACTTGGTTCAATCTAGTGACATCACTTTGGTAAGACCTTAAAATCAGGAAAAGCAGCAGTGACAAATTGTGATGCCTACCCACTTTGTCACAATGCCAAAATGAAAAACTTCAATGGTACTCAACATAATGCTTAAAATAGTTTTGGAATTGATCTCTCATTATGCAGGAGAAAGTTGAAAACCAACATTTACTGGTATTTCCGTCATCTCAAGCAGCATACCTTTAACAACAAGCACAGTTCTGTTTCCCGAATCATTTCTGAACCAGAGAATTAGGCATTAAGCACATGTATAAACTTGTGCAATGTTAACCTGTTTGGGTTGTAAAAATGTAAATAAAGAGGTGGATTTTCAGATTTAGGCCACATCCACTGAGACGAAACAAAAAAAAAAAGCTGAGAAGAAAACATGGAGCAAGTGAAGGTGCAAACCATCTGAAATAAAGAAGCAAAAGAAGAAGTGAGGGCTGCTGGTTTCCCCAAATATCAATATAGGGTACATGACTGTAAGTAAATTTAATGAGACAATCAGGATGTCAGCACAAGCTTACCTAAACTGCCAACCAAACTTTTCATTGGTTGCCAGGCAACATAAAAATGCAATAACATCAAGGATTTACTCTACCTCAAGGTGACTCAGTTTGGTCCCAGATGGGTTAAAATCCTGCAGGTTCTCAATGCGTTTCTGCTCCAACACACCTGATTCAAATTAATGAGCCATTGTGCAAAGCCTCAAAGCATGTTCGCTCTATTTAATCTGAGTCAGGTGTGTTGGAGCAGGGGCACAATTAAAACCTGCAGGGCTGCTGTGGTGGCTGTCCAGCAGCTGGAACAATAGACATGTAACACAAATGACCAGTTCCAGTTTTACACAAGTTTTTTTCTGTTGCTGTATCAGTCTTCACTTCCCGAATGACATGGATTATTTGGTATTCTATTTATTTTTTCTTTTCTTTCTTTTTTTCTAACTTTTTTGAAATACAGAGTGCAATGTGATTACTGACAGCCAGTGATGATCTGGCTTGAGTTTTTTTCACACTAATTTTTATTTATTAAAACATAACTGATAGTGTGAACTGACCTAAAACCAGCTTTTGCCCACTGACGATATCATGGTTCACAACTGAGAACCACTATTTTTATGGTGCCTAATGATAACCAACATTTCAGGTTCTGAACCAACGTTTTGTTGGTGAGAATGCACTGGCCAGGTTGAAATTAGGTGTGGGAACCAGAATTGTGCTGGTGTAACTAGTGTAAAAAGGGCTCTGGGGCGTTTATGTCACTGTGTCATAAAAAATCAGATTGCATTCATGGAGTAGAAAAGGGTGGGGAACTTTTCACTTTGGGAACCATTTTAGAAAAGCAGCAGTTTTTGACTCCCAAAATGGCAGTTCTTTATAAACAAAACACCCAAATGATAAACAACTGTTGCAGAATCACCTAAACTAAGCTAAGGCTGAAAAGAATTAGAACAAATCACTTTTTTGTTATCAGTTCAAAGGACAGCATCCCTTTTGGCATAGGAAAGTAGCAGACTCAGCATCAGCAACTTGATTAACATATCATTAATACTACCTATTTTTTATCAAAAGTAAGCCCTAACTGTTACTATATACAAATGGTCAAATACAAAAAAACAACCAAACAAAAGAAAATCCGGAAACATGACAATTTAAGCACTAAACTGCTGAGCAGCTCTCATCTATCAAAACTTCATGCAACAAATCATCTTTCTTGGAAACACAGTTAAACAGACAAAGTCATAACACACAGTGGCCTGGATAGGTCCCTGATTTACTGTTGTTGGATCAGTCCTAGATTACATGACAGGACTGGACTTTCTGGGAAGTGATGCAGCTTTGCATGATCTAAACCAAACTGTGACTTGTTTTACTTTTCAATTTAGACAAATGAAAACTGGCATTGTCTTAAAATCCACTAATAAACCCTTTTAGTACTTGATGTGATAACTTTGGGCCTCTGAAGGGTTTAACATTTAACGGTGTGAAATACTGGAATCTGTTTTAATTCAGGGTGGGGTTTTAGCACTGGGTTCCAGGAGGATTGACATCACATTGTAACTGTAACTTGTTTTATTACAACAAGACCTTATTGCTATAGTGAAACACTAATTGAACATACTTGCTGGCTGAGGCTAGTAGCTTGCACATACTTCCATGACCTCAGACAGTTACCTATATGGGACACTTGCACATGTATATGCCACTGCATACAACAAAAAAAGCATGATCTCACACATGTAGATACATATATTCAATGACAACTTCCTGGAAATTTCTGGTCACCTCCATGTCCATAAGTACTGCTGGGGTCCCCATTGCGTGAGGAGTCCATTTTAGTTGTATTATTTCTTGACATTCCCAGACAATGTGATGGAGGAATTGCTGGAGTTTCACAGTGATGTAATCAATAGTGACACGCTAGCCACAAGTCTGAAGAGAGTTGCTTTCATTGACCTGCTTAAGCTAATTTTGGCTTGGTGAATTGAATTAGTATGTTTGTAGCAGTTTTTGAATATTCTTATTTAATTTTTCTGTTTACTTGGCAAAATATAGCATTTGTTAGCATTAGCTCCACACAGGGCCTCTGCGATACAAAAGCTTGCCTGTCTACAATATGTGTGTTTTTCTGTGTACACATAGGCCACCTTAATGTGTACAAATGCACTCCTTTCCTGAAGCCAGCTGTGGGTGTAGAATAGGAGCTACATCAAGCTAACGCACTGCAGGTTGCTGTGTGAGACAGGCCAGGTCGGCTGGTGACAGTGTGCAGCCCCTCTCTTGCCTCATTTATCTGCTATGGCAGAGGACAGAATGCAATTTCCTGCAAGGGGGAGGCCAGGGGGATTGAGCGGTTAGGGGGCCGGGGGATGCAAAGAACATCAAAGGCCCCTGAAAGCTATCAGGAACTTGAGTACTGCCAGCACTGCGTGCCAACTCGCCAGTCCTCGCTCACCCTGTGGTGCACCCGTTTGTCAGCTATGACTATAGACTATTCAGTGTTTGTTAATATGTGAGTGTGTGTGTAAGGAAAAGATAAAAATACCCCTCCATTTAGAGGCTTAGGCACCTTGAGCTGGAGCACTCAGAGCAGCCATTAGGCATGCTGCAGTATGAAGCGAAGGTCACAGTTTATCACTACTGCCACCCTTCCTCTCCAGCACAGACACCCTGTTGCTCTCCTCTCCATCGGTCCCTTCACCTCTCACTGTCAATTCAGTGTGTTGACTGAGTGTCCTCCTTTGGTGGGGCACATAAGGGAACGGGGTAGAGCTGGGAGGATCGATTAGGACCATTTGATGGTGCACATGTGTGAGTACTGGAGTAATGGAACGTCTAAATTAGAATCAGGTTGGCTCTGTATGCTGTGGCTGTGTGTTTGTGAGTGTACATGCTTCACTTCTGTGCCCACGCAGACTCATCTCATTTTCTCAGTTTGAATCCTCTCCTTGGTTTTCTGTGACTACAACATGACATGGTAACATCTTGCTTAAGGTCTATTATACTGGCTATTTGCATGTGGTTTAGTGCTATGTAAACATGTCCACTTAAACTGATGTAAAATTGCAGCATTTGTGTATACATTTGAATATATTCCTGTTGTAGCATTTGGCAGGGATGATAAGGTACATTACAGGAAGTAATAAGCCAACCGCTACTGGATTTTTATCTCTGCCTTCTCTACTTGCTTCCTTGCAGCATCCTTTTTATGTGGTAAGTTTTATGTACAGAGTACAAAAAAATGTCAGCTAACTATCATGTTGCAGAACAGGTAACATATATCTTATATATATACTTATCTTTTCCTTTTTTATTCCTTCTTATTTGTGTTTAAAGTCATAAGCCAAGGACATTAAAAACATTGATCAGAATGCAGTATTTCCTAAAAATCCCCAACCCCCTTTTTTTAAAAATTGTCTTTTAGTGACACAGACTAAATCCCAGTTTGACCCTGATGAAGGTCAAAAGCTGACCTGACATCAAAGATTAAAGGGGAATTTAAAAATGCTTTATGTTGTTGTCTTTTAGCGCACTGGGGTTCCATCTGTGTTACTGTACCCCTTTATACAGATAGATTAAACATAATAGATAAAACATAAACACTTTTAAAAAACTACAATAGCAGTATGCTATTTTTGCATTTTAAAAATTAAATGTAGCTTGAACTATACCCAAATAAAGCAGTGAACTTTGCATTGTGCATAACCTCGGCATCACAACAGCTCCTGATACACACTAGGAAGCACCAGTCCTAATATACAGCACACCAAAATGACAGAGAAGAACTCAGCTGATTGACTCTACCACACGCTGGCATCCAAACAAAGCACAATTCAAACCCCATGTTATGAAATAGGTATATAACAAAAATATCAGAATAGCACCGTCCACTTTAGAGATTCTGCTAATTTCTTCATGTAAACATAAAACTAAATCGCAAAATCATACATGTCCAACTTTTGCTGTTGTGTGTTCAAAACTTTCATTCTATCTCTAAAAAATTGTGCTGTGTTCTCCACTCTAAAAACTAATGTTCTGGTTCAACAAAAAAAATTAACGCAACAGTTTGCATCAGTCTTTTTGAGTTGTGATAACTTCTTGTGAAATTATGTTCAACCAAAATACAACATTGAGTTAGGTTAAGTAGATTTCCCTTTATAATCAGAGGTATTTTTAATTGCAGCTCGCTTAATATTTAGTAGTACAAACACATGTTTTTGAGTTGAATATTTAAATAAATTAAGTATTTTAGCTAATTTTTTCCACATTATTTGAAAGGAATTTTTAAGTGTTATGAACACAATTGCCATAATCATAAACAAAAGTTTTCAAGTAGATTAACTGTAAAAATCAAGTTGTCCCAACAAAGTTTTTCACATGGTTTAAAATTATTTTTATGTGTGTCATGAACCGAATTGAACAAACGTTTTTAAGTTGACAACAAATAAAAAATTGAAGTTGTTCCAATTAAATTTTCTTTAGTTTCATGTTTTGTTCATAGCTTGTAAGAAATTAATTAGTTGAACAACAAAATTGTTTGCAATTTTTATTTTTTATTTTAAACAATAGTTGTAATTTTGAACAGACAATATTTAAGTCTGGATTAAAAGAAAAACATATTTGAACTCCCCTTCAAATTATGAAAAAAATTGGCCATATTGCCTTGTTATATTAAGCAAAGCCCCTTAGTTATGCTATCACTGCCAAATTATTTATAGTCCTTTACATATTTCAAATCACGGCGCTTTCCATGTTGTAATATCACAGTAAAATTCTAAGCAAGTGCTCATTTAACATCAACTTTCAATTACCTCTAATCTCCTAAAGTCCCCGTCTTTTTTCTTCTTCTTTTTTTTTTTTTTTTTTTTTACAAAAACTGTAAAGAACAGGGTTTTGCAGCAGACATTATTTGAAACAATATTAAAATTTTTAAGACACAATTCTTATAAAAGACTGAACTGTTTCTAAGGGAAGTAGCTTATACAAGATTTAACAACACATCTAGATACATTTTAAACATTTGTGACCCCCTCAGAACTTAGGTTTCCATTGAGATCACAGCCAAAGTCAGGTAATGAATGATGGAACTTTCCAAAGTTGTGATACATAAGTGGCATATCCAGTTACATTAGTAAGCCCTTAACATTGATTCCGAAAACACAATAACAGAATTCTTACACTGTAGCAATCCCTCTTTAAATCCAAAATAAGTATTTCTTTTAATAATATCTTTGTTTTGTCAACTGGCAATACAAGATATACATATGGGCAAACAGTATTTCAAAATCAACTTGACAGAGACACTATCACACATTTTGTGTCATATTTCCATTTTCGATCACACCATCAATTTCCAAAGTTGTTTTACATAACAAAATCTGGTTAAAATCTGACAGTGCGTTAAAACAAGTAAAATCTTCAGAAAATACAGTTCTTGAGATTTGTTACTTTTGCGCTGGCTTTTAGTCCATCAAGTTCAAGAAACAGCTTCTGAAACACTTCAAAAGTGTATTTAAGTTCCTTGCGATAGCTCAGATTCAGAGCATATATTATGCCCATCAGTAGAGCACAGCATCTTGGGATATCCTTTCCCTCCACGATTTTGGTTCCCTCAACCACAATGGTTGCTGTCTTGTGGTCAGATCCTTGGGCAGACCGGTCACCGATAATGGCAATTTTCATCACTTGCCCATCAAGGCCCGTCTCAAACTCTTCTGTATCCTTGTAAAGAAATTTTAAAAATAGGTTAGGATGTCAGAGATAATGAAATAAATGATTACTGCTGACTTTTTATTCATTTTAGTGAATTCAATTAATCAATGGAGCCATTACATATTTAGATTTTTACCCTTACAATCATACACACATGATAGTGATAATGCATGGCTGTTTTTCTTTACTCAAAACAGCTTTTTCTATGATCAAACTGGTGTGCTTAACTAAAATATGTTTTCAATTTCTCAACATGATATTAATCCATGAAATTATCATGCGGGGGAGAATAAGAACCAAATATGGCAAAGCAAAAGGCATTTTGCTTTGCGATATATGCCATACAGAACATACATGTTCAGTCTTACGGGTCGATGCCTGCAACTCATTCATCATGCCAGTTTACTGTGTAAAACGCAATGTAATTTGCATTTAAGTAAATAATCAGTGCAGGAGCAGGTTTCTATACAGTGTGGGCTTTAATTTTCTTTCATGATGTTGGATGACTTACACCAAAATCCTTGAAAAGGTCCTCTTCCTTCTCTCCAAGGTAAACAACAAGGCAGCGGATGGCTACTTCTCAGCGCATTTCAATTGTATTGTGCTATTTGAGAGAAAGGGGGAAAAGAATCAAGAGAAGTAGTTTAATATAATCTGAATGGATGACTGTCAACAACTTTCATTTCAAAGACAAGTCAAAATAATCATCCCACCTCAAGAAGCATGTCCTTGATCTGCCTGATTCTCACTCCTGTAGCTCCTCCCCTTGATGAGACTAAGTCCATCAGTTTCGGAGTGCAATGGTCAAGTTTAGCCATAAAGGTAGATTCAAGGTTGACGGTTGTTATTCTCTTGAATTCTTCTTTTATCTGTAAACCATTCAAAATTAAGAATGTCATTGGTTGCTTAAGGGTGGGGAAAATCAACCAATAAAAATTGGCTACCAAGCAATAATGGCTTTAAATATACAATATAAGGGGAAAAAACTTACCTGAGTAGGCTCACATAATGCAGGCCAGCGCTTCATGAAGTCCCTTATTGCAGGGGATTCATAAACGATCTCTTGTCTACGAAGAGAGAATGTTTTGGCCATTTTCTCAGCAACTACCTGGCAATTATCTCTTTTTGTCACTCCGTGTAAGAGGTCAACTCTTACTTTCTCCAAACTTTCAGTGCTTTCACCTTGAGGATGAGGAGGTAGGTAATTTACTTCAGCTTTTTTAGGCTTTTTAACATTTTTTGCAGGGGCCTGCTCATGTGCTGGTTTCCTCTTGAGTGAGTTCACTTCAACTTCTGGACAGCCAAGACACCGAAGTTTGGATCTGAAGTTATTCATCTTATATTTGAGTCGCTGGATCCATCCATAGCATCCATTGAACGATCCTGGTTCTTTAAGGCAGGGATGTTTTTTGATCAAGGCCTCTGCTACTTGACTTAGTTGTGCGCTTGATAGATAAGCAGTGTACTCATAAATGACTTCAGCTAATCTTCCAAGAATGTCTGGAAGTAGGGAGATGAGATTTTTGGTGCCAAAAAATGTCCCAGAGCAAGTAAAGTTTTCATTGCCTGACTGAAGCAGAATCTCTGTACTCGAAGAGAAACGAGGGATTGGAAATTCTGAGGGCCAACCCTTTGACCGCTGGGTTAAACTTCCTGTCATGAGGTCTGGAGATACCGGCAATGTGTCATGGGAGGACACAGATGAGCAGGCTTCGTCAGAAGACTGAACAGAACCATCAATAACACTCGAGAAAGACCCACCGACGTCTGTTAAGGTCACAGTTACTGTAGCTGGTTCTTGGATATACACAACCTTGATAGTATCCTTATCTGTGATATCAGTTGTTGAACTCAAGGAGAAAAAATCATTACCAAAATCAGCATCCTTGTAATGCAAACAGAAATTCCCATAAATCCCAAATGCATCTTGAACAACTGAACAAAGTTCTTCAACTGTTCCAGGGATTCCAAATGGTAATGTCAGTTTCTGGACATTGTGATCTGAAATGATCACTCGGAGATGGGCTGGTTGTGACATAACTCAATCTGTAAAACACAAAATGTTTCACAAAGTACCAGAACTACAAATTTCAGTAAACATCCAATACAAAAAGAAACAATTTCTGCAGAGCTGCACAGCCACAATTTCAAGCCAATGTAACAAATTCTGTTCTATGTTTTGTTTATTTTTAAATGAAAACATGAATGCCACATAACCAATAATTGAGGGATAAACTATGTTTCTGCACTGTACTAGTTAACTTGTTATGTACATCTAGTGAAACTTTAGGATAACAGGGCTACATCTCATCATGAAAAAGTGATACATTGGTCATTAGAGAATCCTTTTTTTCCAGGCATGACTTCTGCACCTGACCCATCAAGTATACGTTGGTTATCTATGAAACGCAAATGTAACGTTTTAGGGTTATAATGCTTTTTCCACCAAAAATGTAAGGTGTTAAAGGGAACATGTCAGACAGGTCTGCGGGCTCTAGCACTTTCACAGTGCATGTGTTCTCAAGGATGTAGCTCCTGAGATGCTCAACCGACCAGGCACTTAAGCATTTCACAAGGAATACAAGAGTGCCGTTCACAACAACTATTTGAATCAACTTTCCAAAATCTGGCAGACCACCTGTTGAACCATTAGCCAAAATCATTCCAACCGCATACTTTGTGCCACTGTAACACACATGGTTGGCTATCTGGACACGTGTCTCACCAGGGAATTTAGCTTGCAGTGCTTCCTGGATATCTTTTCTTAGCAAAGTAAGATCTACAGTAGACAGATGTGTGGCCTGTAAGACAGGTTTCACAACATGGTGGTTATATGCAACCATCAGCTGATGCTTCATGGAGAGTGACAACAGGATGTTTCGAAAGCTGTGAGTGTGCCTAACAACACGCTTAAAAAAGTGGTGTTTGGCTTCAAATCGCATAGTCCACAGAAATACTAGTGGACCATAGGCCCTGATCAGCTGTGGGTAATGTTCCAGGAAATGGTGTTTAGGGATTAGTTTTTCCTGTGGGAAAACCTGGAGAAACCTGTGTCTGTGTTCAGAGATTTTACTGTCTAGGTAACAAACAGTCTCCTCTGTGTGAACATGACTTACAACAAGCTCAACTATGTCTTTGAGCACCAGGAGTACTTCCCATGCTGGTTCACTCTCAGGGATTTTTGGCCCAATTATGAGGGGCAGGAATCGCAGCAATGACCAGTTTTCATGGGCATCCCCACCAACACTTCTCCTTGCTGCAAAATTCAGAGGGACCTGCTGTGGAGCATTAGCCTTGTCTGACCATTTGTAGGGGAATGTTTTGATTCTTTTGTTGAGTTCATCAAGAGTGAAGTATTTTTTCTTAAGAAATACTTGAAGACATAGAGCCAATTCCCAGGGGACTATACCCTCAAACAGATCATGCAACACATCAGGCGGGTAACCTGACAAAACACTGAAATACTTCAAATGCTCTGTAAGTGCACATTGCCTCTTGACTCCATAGACATGTGCCAAAGCAATGTTCTCCTGCATAGCCTGGACATGCATTTCATGTTCTTCTTTAGTTCTGAGTTTAAATGCTCCCGTCCTCACTTCTTCCATCTGAAACTCTGACTGCTCACCCAGACAAAATCTGCAAACGTGAGAGCTGGAGAAGCTTTCAACAAATCCTGCAATAGAATGGGCCCCAAGATTATCTGCCACAACACTAAATACTGTTCCTTTCACTGTTTTGCCTAATGCTGGGACATACAAGCCCTTTTCTTCTAAGCTCACAAGATCCTTGAGGAGTGGCTCCAGTACAGTTCTGTAACCATATTTTTTCACATCCTCAGCCCTGCAGAGAATGGCTAAGAAGATGGAGGTCAATGATGATCTGAGAATTAAAGGAACATCAGCTAACATCCAGTACACAGCTGTGACTTTGTGTTTTTTCCTAGATGTGCCCAGCGGATTGCATATCTCAAAGTCATCAATATAGAGAATAACTGCAATCGTAGGATCTTCTCCAGAAAACAACTCATTTGATTGATAATAGATGCAATCAGAAAATGTTCTGTACTGTGTTTCTCCATAACTTGGAGCCTCTTTGTCCTTCAAGATCAAATCCTGTATCTTTCTCTGTCTCAAAACTTGTAACAATGACTTTAGAATAGGTACATACTGAAAGCTTCTATCTTCTTCCCTACTGAGTACATACTCCACTGGTTCCACCACAGCAAACTGCTCCTTAAAATAAGCCCTTCTTTTGTAGGCAGAAGAAAGTGGACCACCACTACTCAGGGCAGAGGTAAAGGGATTGGCATTACATAGCTCTGTCACCATGTCTGACACAACAGACTCATGAATCTCACAATTGTGCTTCTTCAAACAGGAATGTATAATATCTTTGATGATAGGACCTGATGCTGAATGAGAGGTAAAATGTACCTCTTCAACTACCTCATCAATACACCTGTTAGATACATTAAAAGTGCTTTCCAGTTTTAGTAACAACAACGCCAAATTTTTTTCAATGAGGTTTGGTAGATCTTGCACACCATTATCATCTTGAACATCAGAGATTATAGACAGTTCACCGTCTTGAACATCCGCATCACTGTAATCATCTGTATTTGAAGAACTTTCATACCTCTTTAGCAGGTCTTCTTTAAAGTCTTGTAGTGAGTGAGGACTATGCTTTCTGCTTTTGTGGGAGGCAAATGTTCCATAAATGTTAGTACTGAAATTGCAGTTCTTAAAAACACAGATGACAGTCTCATGTTTTTTCAAATGTTGACCAAGGTGTTCAAAAAACTCTCTTTCGGTGGAAATAGTGCTGGTGCTGCAACACTGGCAAGTAAAAGAGAGAATTTCTAAAGATCGGAATCTTTGTTGAGTTTCCTCAGTTTCCTGAGAGTGATTTCTTGATAAATGTGATCTAAGGCTACCCCATGCTTTAAAGGAACAAAAACAATCTTGGAAAAGACATGGCAGAGGTTGCCCAACGTGGCCATGGCGTAACCTGTAATGTTTTAGCAACCCTGTTTTTGTGGAAGTTTCAAATGTACACATTTTGCATGCCCAGTCCATTTTTATAGACATGAACTAACTCATAAAATCACTCACTGGCCTTGAATTACACAGTATCTTTGTATCAGCAAAGTCTCACTTAGACTGGGGGGACACGGACACAGTGAGACTGTATTCTTTATGACCTAGAAAAATGAAAACTTAAAGTTGGATCACAGTAGTAATCAAAATAATTTACAATACAAATGCCATCCCTAACTCATCCCTATCTTTTTCTGCGGGTGTTGTAAGTATAAAATCAACACTGCATAAAATGGCCAAGAAAGAAAAAGTAACACTAATGCTATTGTTTTTAATACTACAAACAAAATTCTGCTAATTTTGGTCAAATAACTATTAGTCTGTTGTGGAACTTCAAGGCTATCTATGTCACTGACATCAGAATATATGAAAAAAATATATAAAAAGGTCTATAAATATCTTGAATTTAGATTACATAAAGAAGCTGACAAATAAGCAAAACTGAACCACTCTTTGTTTCCCCATTGTAGAAATGGAAAGCTCTCTCTGAGCAGATTTATTAAATGAAATTTATCCACTTATGCAATGCGGAATATCACTTAAGTGCCCTTGTAAAAGTACAAGCAAACATATGCTAATACATGAACTGCATTAGCAGGTGTAGCCTAGCCTTTTGTCCATGAGTCCACTATTGGTCATATCATAATTGAAAATAAACCCAGATTTATTGCTTTAGTAGTTTCTATTTGTAAAGTAAATGACACTCACCTTGAAATTATCCTTTGTATAGAATTTGTTCAGTGTTGTCCTCTAACACTGTCTTAACTGTCTGAACTTGTCAAGGCATGTTCGGAGTGAACTTGAAATCCTTAACTTAAGATGAAAAAAAAAAAATTATCAAGCCAATTTCATTAGGTCACTACAACTTGAATTTTGTTCTTTTTTGGTCAAAGCAAAAATTTGAGTCTAAAATACATACAATATTATGTTTGTATGATTACAAGCATTATTATGTCAGCACAACTCGTAAAAATAATGTTTGCAACTTAAAAAGTCTATCTACATCAATAAATTACATTTTTTATTTTGTAACCATAGATTTAATTGAGTGGTGGTAAATAGTTCCTTGAATTACTTTTTAGAGTGTCCTATCATTCTGCCTTTGTTTGGAATTATTCATGAAAGTTCTGGTAATTTGCATATTGATAAAAAAACAAAATAAAATATTCTTTCTTCCTGATATAAAATTTAGGGGTTCATTTCTTTCTAGAACCTTGTGGTGTTTCTGTAGAGAATTTGGGAGCTAACCCTCAATTCTCCTAACACTGGCAATTGATAGAAGTAACATTGGCCAGTGTGTTTTCTGAGATATTAACCTGCATAATACCTCTATTAAAGGATCAGATTAATACTTTTGAACTTTTACTTTTGCGTAGCTATACTATCCTGTTTTCACTGAGACAAATGTGGCTTTCATTTCATAGCAGTTAACCAATTTATTTTCTTTTTCTTATACTTGAGATGTTCAATCGAAACAACAACAACAAACTTAATGAAATAAAAGTGAAAATAAAAAGAATCTGCTACACCTGTAAGCAAACAAAACACCACCTATAACATCTCCCATTAAACAAAACAGACAATTATCAGGGAAACTTGAAAAACAGAGAGAAAGAGAAAGAGAGGGAGAGGGAGAAAGAGAAAGAGGGAGAAAGAGAAAATAAAAACCATCCCATTTATTTTTTACTCTTCCAGGGTGAATTTACTCCGACACAGTCACACATATCTTGATTCTGACACTTCTGTGGAGACCTACATTATACATAAAGTGACTGTAGTTGTGAAGATATGCTTTATTTATTTTTGGGATATGTCATTTCAGACCAGATAAAAACCAGTGGTAACAGGTTATTTTTGACTAATCTTTCCAAACTCAGAGCACATAAACTGAGCAACAGTAACGTGAAGCATTATTGTTTGATGCTGTTGCTGGGAATAAACATTGATTATACAGTATGAAAGCAGCTGGCAGCTGATTCAACAGTCAACAGCACTGAACTCAAACAAACATGACAGTCTCTGCACACAGCAGCCAGCTGCATGTAGGAAAGTGCTCTGAGGTTCCTAGCTAGAGCCTACCACTAACAGGATGACTGGTGTTGCCTATGGAATGTTTTTGTCTTAGTGTGTGAGCATTACTGTGTGTGGGAGGTCATATTTGTGACCTCCACTCGCCTTCCGCTTTCACTCAGTCCTCCACATTTGTGCATTTCAGCACAAGACCACCTTACTTTGTCTTTCAGTACCAGATCTTGGTGGAAAGGTTAACCTGCTTTACTTGAAAGAATGGAGCTGGAGGCCTGGTCTGGGATGTAGAGGTAGGACACGGGGGGTGGGATATCTTATCATGGCCATCAGAAATGCCTTGTCGGCAGCCATTCATTGGGCTGGGGGAAAATAAACCAAACTGCCTCGCATCCAAATGACGGAGTCAGACAGATAACAGCAGACTACGGGGGTCCCCTCTCCCCTTCCCCACCCGTCTGTCACTTGTGCTTCATGTCTCTCCCTCTCTCCCTGTCTGTGGCTGGTTTTATTGGAGAGGAAACAGAAAACAGAAAGCCTCAGTGTGGGAAGTTACTTGTTATCTGAGAGTCTTGGGAATCGAGGCCTCAGCAGTGGCTTCACTCAGCACACTAATGAAAGCAGGACAATTTGGCCGCTTTCGTTCCCAACATAGTTAGACCCCCCCATTCCCATTTCAGTGTAGGTACTCCCGCTTCCATTTACCTCCCATCCTCAGCTGCCTTCTCCTTGTTCAAAAACTCCACACCTTGACCTCTGGTTCCATCTTGGGGTGGAGCAACCCTACAAACCGCTATAAAATAGCAACTTTAGCACTGCTCTGAAGCAACACATGTGGCACATGAACTTTGTGTCTAGCAGGTAAATGAGCAGGGTCTTCAGCTGAAAACAGCATCTTGCATATTTAGGCTGTTGTTTTAATAGACTTGCTTAATGTCTCCATTGAGATGTTGTAGCATAAAACTTTATTTTGTGTGATTTAAAAAAAAATCCTTTAGATTTTTTAAGAATAGCCTTGGGTTTATTAAGCTATGTCTGTCTTTTAGGTGCTTCCATATCATGCTTCTACAGAAAGCATGATGGACAGGTTTTTAAAGTCACATATAGCCCCTTGAACTATAGAAAATCCTTCCTATTCAACAGTTCATTAAGGCTAGAAGATTTAAGTTTCCACAACTCAACAATGCCGCAGAGATTTGGTAAGTTCACCTTTGTTTGCCACATAGCTGAGGTTTACCATCCCCAGGTGAGCGACTGAGAGCTTCTCTCTGTTCTGATTCCCTCCATGCTGCTGCTCTCCCAGTGGAGTGAGGGCAGGGAGGCAGCGAGACCATGTGAATGCCATATAGAAAGGTAAGACTTGGCCGCTGGGCATCCGGAGAGAGGGCTCAGGTCCTTTTGTGGTGGATCCCTGACAGGTTGGGGCGATGCACAGACCAGCTCCTCCCATCCACTTTCACCTGCGATATTGTCCCAGGTGGAGGGGTTTCAGAGAAGGCCCTGAGTTGTCCCCATAGGGCATGGCTTCTGTGTAGCTCGATATCCCGATGGGCTTTGCCGACCTCCAGAGAGAGGTTAAATGAAGCCAGGGCTGTCTGACGGACAAAGGCCGCAGGTCAGCACCCAGTCCTTTGATCCATTCCTGCCCTCTTCAGACCACAGAGCCAGACCTTTTTGTTTCACCTTGCTTTTCTATCCCTAGGGCTAGTCGCCTTTTTTCCTCTCAATCTGCCCCCGACAATGGAGTCACTTACAAAGCTCTGTGAGTTTGTATGGTTTGCCAGTCACCAGAGGGGAGAGGTTTCAAAGGGAAGGTAGTGGAGCTTCAGTATCTCTCAGGTCCCCAGTGAGGAGATAGATACTTTCAGGATTCAGCACAGGGCCACAACCCCACAGCTGCACCCAGCACTTTAGAGGCCTTGTCCAACAAAGGCAAAGTTTAAAATAAAATCTCATTTTATGAAAGAAAATAGTGGAAACAAGAAGAAGGGAAATTTGTTGACACGTGCTTGTCAGTACTGCTGCACCTTACTGCGAGAGAATCTGTAATCTTTTGAAAACTTTAGTTTTGAAGCCAGCAGTTATGACAACCACACCAAGGGCAAGTACACAGAAGTATTCAGTGGGTTGTAACTTTGTAGCATCAGTGCCAAAAACAGCTCACTGAAATATGACTTTGTGTTTTTTTTTTTCCTGTCTTTTTCATTTTCTCTAAAGTGAGAAGGGGGAGGTTTGGGTTTTTCTTGGAGGTTCATTTGCTCTTGAACCAAAGCAGAAATACACACCAAAACTAACATTCATCTTGTGTATATTTACATCTAAACACTCAAGTTTAACACCTTCTCAAAGACCCCGGTCACATAACATTTCTGCTTTTCTCTTTCAGATTGAACACCTTGAAGAGCCAGGACACCGTTGTATTATAATTTGCATGAATCCCACCACAAAAGCAAATATATATTCATTTAGAGAAAATTAAGGTTTCTGCATAATCAATTTTTATTTTCTCATCTCTATTCTAAAGCATACCAGATTGTGTAAGGTTCAACAACAGTTATATTTTATTCAGATTACATTTCAAAAGATTTTTTCTGAGTTTTTTTCATGGGTCATATCAAAATGACATTAATAAGGTTATTGTTAGCACTGTATTAACATTCTTGCTGTTGTGCTCATCTGTTAAAAAAGCATTCACTTTATCTCAATGTCACCCATCATAATAGGCATTGGAGTGTATGTGGCAGGGGCCCTAACTGAGGGCCACAAGGGCAGGAATGTAAAGGCTGCAGAGGGGGCCTCTGTGGTGCTAATGGATTAACAGGCCAGCTTGGCATGCTAATGGAGATTGTCTGTGATGTAATGAGCTTCTAATTAGGTCACCTCTGAGCTTGACCCCCTTGTAATGAAGGGGGGGAGCAAAAAGGAGAGGAGGGGCCGGGACTGGTGATAGCACCCTGACCTGCAGGTGTGAACCGGCCCGGGCTGTAAACAGGGCTGGACATTCCTGGCATTCTCAGCTCAGCATCCCCTCCCGAAACTCCCCTCCTCCTGCTGCCAATAACCCTTCTCCAGCGCTATGGGTGGATACACACATAGAGAAACAATTGGAGCCACATTTCATGCTCCAAGGTGCTTCCCAGTTTGGTTAAAAGAAAAAGAAGTTCCCTCAGGTTCAGCTATTCTTTGACTGATTCTCTTTATGATATTCCTTTCACACAGGGGTGCCACAGCATTATACTTCAACCGGAATTCATATGTTAAAGAGATCTGCAGGAGGGGAACTATCTCATTTAATTGTGTAAGAGTCTAATCACTGTGTGTTATTGCGGTGCCTAATCCTTACCTGACTGGCTTCTGCTGGCTGGACCACCATTAATCCTAAACTCCACTATGCCTCTTCATTCATACCATCTCAGGAGCTTTCTTTTTCTCTACTTTAGCACAAAGTGGCGCACTGATACCACCCCAAAACCCTCATCTTACAGAGCAAAACAGATCTTTATTTTCAAAGGAAGAGACTGACACCCACCGTGTTGCCAAGCAAGCGAAAATGCAGAGATGTACTAATCTGCTCCCATTACAATAGCCTTGTGAAAGGAATTTGTCTTTAAGGAAAATGTGTTTCAGATAAAGGTTATGGCAGCATGCGGTTAGTGACTAATTCTGTTTTTGCTAATTAATTCTTGACCTCACTTGTGCACGTGCCTGTCTGTTTATAATTCTAAAAGAGCCGGTGTGAAGATGCAGCGTTTGTTTCTCTCAAGGGGACAGATAGGATCAGTGTGTCTTATCAGCCATGGAGGGCGGTGACCAGGATGCATGGAACTTGAGGGGGAGTGGTATGATGAATGCCCTGTAGGAGCTTATCACTCTGTTTGTAATGTAGGACTTATCAGATGCTCAGGTCCTGTCCAGTTACTCAGTTGGAGTTTAGCTTTTGTCTCGGTGGCAAAAAAGTGTGAGTCTTTGCACTGATTCTTTAGAGAATCAGTAATTGAAATGAACTTGCAATGGCTTTAAGGAAGTTATGAAAGCATCCGGATTGTTGTACAGATGAGGACTGCAATCAGTGTGCACTATATTTTTGCAATCAGGGACCGAAGTTAGTGACTTTGTTATCTAAAACTTCTACTTTCCAAATCCAAGCTTACATTGAAGGTCATGATGAGGTTTGAGAGCTTCACAGCATATTCCAGGTAAACAGAAGCGTCTGAGTCAGGTGTAAATGCTTGTGGCCAGTATGTAGAATCCACAATCTGCATACTGTTTATCACCTGTAAGGGGCCATATAAAAGCAACAATACATGGACAGACCACTGTTGGATTGTTTTTTTTTCTCTCTGATTTTTACCTGTGGGTGTGGTTGTTATGACTTTTTCAACCAGACCTCTGAGGGCAGGGAGGTGCAGAGACAGGAACCCCTAAGTAGTAAATGGACACTCTCTATATCAGTCCCTCATTCCCTCTATTCTTTTAGTGGCCTAGACTCATTAAGCCATCTATAAACGGTCCGGTCCTAATGAGGAGGCTTTTATAGGCCTCTCTCTGGGCCTTCAGGGGATAATCAGACTCCAGTAGTTGTAGGAAGTCGTCTGTCTTGATAGTCTGCCCCTTTTTCTCAGCGGTGGTCCAGTCAGACCAAGAGAGTTCAGGAATGTGACGTCACAACAAAATGCATTGTGGGATTTGCAGAAATGCCAGCAATATCACAGATAATAAGTCTGGTCACTACTGGTTTGTCATAAACTTTTTTGTATATTTTCCAACTATGGTGAGGGATTTTTGGATTCACCTGCCACAATTGTTCTCAAGACTGACAGGATACACTGTTGTGAAATGGGATTAGATTTTCATTCTACCCTGGTAACAAAACCTCAGCGCCTGCATCTCTCATGTCTCCATACAGTGCCAGCTCAACAATCTTTTCAGGAGTGTTTTTATTTTCTTTAAGCATTTAGTAAGACCCTACACTAGTAGTACAATAGTAGTACAACAGTAGTAAGTTAGTGTTTATTGATTGTGAATGTGGCAAAGAATGACTTTAGTTTGCATTCTTTTTCCTTGTTTCTTTTCTTTGCAGCTTCACTGTTTGTTATTTTTTTCAGTACTCCCACAGTGTGATCTGCCTTATCTATAGAAGTTTGTGCATGTTTTGTTTTTTCTCTTTCAAAATAAAACTAGGTCCATGTAAATGTGTATGTAGTTATTTACATAGTACATGGAAAATATGTTGCATCTAAACGATCAGTTTCCAGATAGTTACTAACAACTGAAAATATAAAACTAATCTCGTATGTTGAACAAACCAGCATGAGATGTTTGAGTACGACCCAGACTGGGCCCCATCACTTCACCCTGGGCATCCAGAAGTCACTGTTAGTGCACTGTTATTTACCCAGTGATAAGCGTTTGACATTAGAGGAAGTGCTGGACTGAAGTCAAAACATATTCTTTCACTTGAGGATGCTGTTAGTTTGATGCCATGGGAGGAGACCAGACAGCTAGCACACCTCCTGTTGAGGGGTTGGTTAAAGTTATTGACACCAAACACAGCATTCTAAGCAGAATTATAATTTTAATTTTGCAGGCATAGCTGACACCTGTGAAATTGCTCTCTCCTACTCAAGCTTATAGTTACAGCATAGTATCACTGTAAAGATTCAGTGAGAAGCTCCCAAAATCTGGATGCACAGAGTCACAAATTGACCAATCACAAGGAAGTACTTCTATGAAAATGTGCAGCAGGTCAGGTGCACATTGGATCTGGAAGATATGTGCATCAAGATTCTGCAAATCAGTATGGAAAATCCGGCAGTGAGAGTGTATCCCACCTTTGGCAGATGCCTGCCTGTTAACATGTAGTACAGGATCATGGCTCACTTGTTTGCATCCTAGACTTTTTGGACCATTTCCTATTCCCAAGTTCTGCCTAATGACTGGATTTAGTCTTGTTGTTCTCTGTATGGAGCAACAACCCATGATTTTTCTTCACTAATTTATTTCTGTATTTATCTATTTCTTTTTCTTAAGTGGTCATTGTTTCCTTCTGCTACGTCTTTAAGTATGGCAGCTGCATCCCACAGTGCATAAGAGGACGATGTAGTTGCCTGAACTTTATTCCCTAGTTTGAGTGGAGTCACACCACCCATCAACTGCAACTTCATTTTCAATTTTTTTCCCATAATCAAGTGTATTTATTGAATTTTTAATTATATAATTTGTCAAATACAAATGTCACAATTACAAACAGAAACTTTACATTACGTATACAACCACACACACCATTTTCATGTTTTTTTAATTCATTTCAATTACAATATGTCTACATTTTCCATTTTATATATATATATATATATATATATATATATATATATATATATATATATATATATATATATATATATATATATATATATATATGCCCACTTGCCTAACTAGCTACGACTATTTTTTTATGAGCCCCAGGCTCCAGACCCACTGGCTGTTGCTCACCCCTTTTCAAGGGTCTTCCATCTATACTAAGGCATGTTTCCCAAGGCACTGAGTAGTGTCTTGTGTTCAGATCATGCCACCAGAAGTGCACCAATGTATTAGGGGGTTTGGTGATAGCATAACACAGAAGAGAAAATTACTGGTCCAGCCATAAAAATATTGAAAAAAAAGAAAATAATGCTAGCTGAAAGGACAGTTTTCTTGTTTTAATCTTAAATTGAGTAGATGTCTCAATTTATTTGTCCTGAAATCTTTTCAAAGCACCTGAAGACTAGAAACTTTGCTTAATTTGAATCAATAAATGTTACAACTTTACTTCCAAAACTGCACAACTTTTAAATCTTAAATTGATAATGAAGATTCATGTCATGTGTTGCGTTTGGTGATTAAAAGTATATTTATCTCTTTTATGTCAGACTGTGCATGAATGAGGTCCAAAGCTTACCCTTGAGCAGATGTTTACCCCAAAGGTCAAAGAGCATGCTGTGTTTACATCAGCGCCTTTTGTATGGTCATGTTTAGAGTTGAAAATGCTGCTGTAGGCAACCACCCAAATCAAATTACCTTTTTTCTTTTCCTTGTCCTCTCCCCTTCACTTTACTATTGCTCTTAAGAATTGTCTTTTTGTCTTAAAAGATTCAAAACAACTGCTGCCTAGCGTTATGTGTATGTCACTTCCTGCCTTAGGGTAAGTATGGCCTCCCTACTTCCTCATTTATTCATTCCAGAGGTGGACTCTGAAATGCTGTTTCATTTAAGCAAGCAGAGGGCCTTGGGGCTATCCAAAAGGTATGCAGTTAGTGATTTAGAATAAGATATGCAAATCTGGAATGGCCTTTAGTATTTTTCTGAGAGGAAAGTTACTCAGCAGCTGCTTTTTGTAACTGTGTCTTAAGTCCTGCCTTTTAATTCTTGGCAAGAGATACAAAGAGGGGCTGAGAGGAGAGAAGGGAGAGGCATGGCTTATGGGAAATGGAATGATAGCTCAGACCAAAACAAATTGTTTCTGGTTTCACTTGAGCCCGACCCTATTATCAGCCTGTGTCAGATCAGACAACTGCTGGAGCAGAGACAATCCAGATGGAAGAGTGAAAAAATGATCACTTTGAATCTGTTCAAGCTTGTATGAATAGTGATTCTTTCCTCAAAGTTGAGTGTGGAAATGTGCAGTTTGTGTGCTTTTGTATGTGTACTGTGCAGGGTCAGTAGGTTGAAGGTCAGGTCTAAGGCCACAGTCTTCGCAGGAGGGATAGGGGCGAGGCTGGGTGGCCATTACCTCTGAGTTGCAGACATGAGGGACAAGTGAAATACACTCTTGGATCCTAATGATGTTTTCTTTTGCAGTAAAACATCCAAACATGTCCATTGCTCAGTAATGTGACCCAATGTGAGGTCGCAGTCTGGTCACTGCTGGAAAGGCTTGTGTTTCAATTAGTGGAACTGGAAACAACACATTAAAAAGGAGAAACTAAGCGTGGTGCACTCCTGTAAATGTAACAGAAAGGGAAAGAAATCTATTCAACATGCCTGCCTGAAAATGATTAGAAAGGGCGTTAAAAAAACCCAAAACATTACAGTACAGAAAATGAACAGAATGTTATCCAAATTCAGTATCTGACATTCAGTTCCAGTATGTTTGGTGCAGATGAAAAGAGTAGCTGTGATTACTGGGATGGGTGGGGCATGCATCCAATAAGTCATGTCATGTAGAAGCCAATAAGGGAGATTTAGAGCATTTTCATTGGTGGCTGAGTGGTTGTGTGGGATCCCTCTCCTAAAAAACCCTGTGGTTACAATTAAAGCAATAGTTAGGCAAGAAAAGAAATGACTTCAGGGTTTAATTATTTTTATTTTCTCCTGTTTTACTCTCTTTTGCTTGCCTCTCTTGTTTTACTCCTGTAATTGCGTCATCACACCGTGTCTTCGCTTCCTTCTCCTCAGTTCTCTAGTGACACCTCTGCTTGACTCACGCGGCGTTATTATGGCTACCGAGCAGAGCATTTGGATGAGGCCCACTCTTTGTTGTTGACAGGATAGCGGTGATTAACGTGCCTTCTCCTGACCCCAGCTGCAGCCTGCTCCCTGAGCCCTCCCTCCTTGGTCCCTACTGCTCCTGATGCCTCAACCTGCGGGCCCTTGAGACACCCACGCTGTGCTCACTCTATTTGTTTGCACGTGCGCTGCTTTGCCTGTTCGGTAATGATGTATGAGGACGCTTCGTGTTTGTTTAGGTTGCATAATTATCAGCTAATCACTTCCGATAACTTTATAGTATTTCCACTGCTTTATAGAGAATAGCTTAAGTTCCTTTTTTTTTTTCTTTCACATGAAATTTGCCTAAATGGTGTGATGTCATCCTTTCCCACCCCCATCCAACCTGGCCCGAGGGCATTACAGACAAGGAAAATTAGAGGGAAACTTTCACATAAAAGGGGAAGGCTGGGCTGGCTTTCAACAGTCAGGTGATGCAAAGGAAAACAGGTATTCACAGGCCAGAGTCATTTTTTTGCTGCCCAGTAATGACAAATTTATTTTTTAAATAAAAGAAAAGACCCCGGTCATGTGATTATCTGGGCATGCACTACTATAAATTTCTCTGGTTTGGTTTGCCTTGTTAGAGTGGTAGTTGGCCAAAAAAGCCTGCGGGTGAGTTAACCACACGTAAGTTGCTTTGTTGGAAGATGGTGGATGAAAGAACAGGCCTAAGGGGAGCTCCCCTAACTGTCCCCGAAAACCTCCCACTGTTTCTTGTGTGATTCAGCTGTATGTGGGTGGATATGTTCACACAAGGTGTGTGTGTCTGTGTGTCTTCGTGAGCATGGCAACGGATGTGACACTCAGAGTCTACGGCACACAGGAACAAAGCTGCTCCTGCCTTGTGCACGGCACAACTGTTTGTGAGTCGCATTGCTTTTCCTTCTGTGCTCAGTTTGCCTGAAAGCAGACTGTGCTTTATTTTACTGCAGAAAAACAAATATTAAGTGCAAAGCTTTCTGCTTTACCTCTGCTACTGTGTATCTACTTGGCCCTCGCTTGCTTCTGTTCCTTCATGTCCCAGATATAATTATAGCTGTCCGAGGAATGATTATATGTTTACTCTGGAAGCTGGCTGACTGCCTGTCCCCAGTGAGGAGCTGCTTCTTAAAGGGGTTTCTCTTGAAAAGCACCACAAAAGTGGGTTCAGCAGTGCTCGAACACGTGATAGAGCAGATAGAACAACTCAATACGGATAGGAAGCTGAAGCAAATAAGGGAGAAAGAAGAATGGCAGTGTCTTTTAGTTATGTCTATTTATATAGCTCTATCCACCACACTAGCTGCCCTGGCCCTTCTCTTGAGAGGGCTGGTTTGCTGAGTCTGGCCAACAAGCAGCAGACAAAGGGTGAATGGAGGTTTTGGGAAATACAAAATGAATGCCTGTAGAAGGCGACAATGCATTTATATTTGTACAGACACCAATCCGTCTAGCTTGGCCTCGAGTTTAGAGATGCATGTAATTTTTAGCATGAGGCAAGTCAGCAAACAATGAACAAAACTATTAATATGACTTGTTCAAACTTCTGATGTTCTCTCTTGACAGTAAGCTGGACACTGTATCCTGTTCATGTTGGTACAAAAACACCTGCTAACACCTGGCTTTTGAACGCAATTGGAAAGTGATGCTAATATGCAATATGCTTGTAAAGTTCCCACTGAGCTCAGCCCAGTAAGAGTAATCATAGCTGACCTTTTCCTTAAAGAAGCATGATCACCAGCGGTAACATCTAACTTTGATGCTTGACAGCAGAAACAGACAAAGCTGATAAATTTAGCTTTCAAGGCACCCGGTAACTTATTCTCAATCCTGCTGTGTGAGGCAATTGTCAAATAAAAAAATAAAAAATTTGGCTAGTTATCACAGTAACTTGTATTTATCAGATTTTGTTTGACGCAACCAATAGGATGCAGTGCACTGTGAAAACTGAGCAGGTTTAGTAATAATACTAATAAAATGTCTGTCTGTGCATGTTGCTCAGAAGTATCTATTAATATGTTCTTGTTTGCTATTTTTAAAGAATAGTTTAGGCAAAGAAGAGGTCATTGTTAAACTGTGAATTAATACTACCTACGATGCAGACACACACATCTATGTTTCATTTTGTTTAAATAAAATCATAAAGCAGCTACTTGAGCAGAAAGACAATCCAGGTTTGCAGCAAAGCTTACGTCATGCTTTGACTTGCTTACAGTTTGGTATTTCTGACGGCAGGCAGGACTGACCTGTGAATCCATTTTGACTCCTTGAGGCCTGTTTGTTGCCCTCGTACTTCCACGAATCTTTTACGTAACCATTATGTCAGTTCATTAAGTCAGTTCATCCACCATTGGGCAGTGTTGAGTTCGGAGTTATAGTGGTCATACACAGCTACGAGGTTGTTTACAACCCTCCAAAAAATACCAGAAGAAGCAGAACAATAACACCACAACATTTTTTTTTTTTTTTTTGCTTTTCTCAACTTTCTTCTGTCTCTTTTGGGTGCTTTTTATTTGGTGGTTTTTGCGTCTCTTCCACTTCTTCTCTGGTTTGGTCTTTTCACCAGCTGCATTCAAAATATACAACACAACACTGCCACCACAATTTCTTGTGGCATTCCTCCATTTTCTGCTTAAAATGCATTCAGAAGACATATAAAACTGTCCATCCGTCTCCATATCTGTCTTCTGTGTCAAGCATAAATGGGCCATTACTTGTCATTTATATACACTTGGTCAGTCTCTGCATCACATTGCATGAACCATTTTTAAGAGCAGCCTCATCAGTTAATTTTGTGAGGTTATGATAAAGTATTAAAAGCATATGTTTTACCTTTATTCTGTTGTTCCAGAGGCTGAAAAGTCATGCAGACACCACAATAAAGCCTCGCCACTTACTTAACATTGTTCTGGTTTCCATGGTCCCGGAGCGTAATTTCAAACAAATATGTGCTGCGAACACTCAAATAACACCTGACTCAAATGAATGGTTTGTTACCAGGCCTCCGTGGAGCTGAGCAACATGTGCATGAATAAATTTAGCTTTTTTATTCAGGTGTGTTGGAGAAAGAATGTATCTAAAAGTTGTAGGATAGTAGATCTTAAGGACTGGACTTGGGCTGCTGCGCATGTTTGACATGTCAAAATGTGACGCAGAAGGAGCCTGACCAAGTGTCCAAATAAGACGAATAAGGAGTAAGAACGTGTTGGACCTGCAGCTGTTAGTTGATTGGTAATCTTTGGGAATTTGCTACAGCTAATCACCTTAGCTCGTATGCATGCTTAGAACTGAGAGCTAGCCTGACTGGAATAAGCATAAAAGTTGCACACAATGAAGCAAAAGCAGGAAATTCAGTGCCGGTTATCAAATAGTTTCTGACAATGTACAAATAAATGAATACTTTGTAGCTGGGCATGAGGAGGACGGAAGGACAAGCCAGTGGCTGAGTTTGCTACATTATTTTTTGTTGAGCTGTGGTCATCAACTTAATGTTTGCCTGAGGGGTCCAATGAGTGCATGTTGACCCTTGTAAGGTTAAAAGTTGGATGCCTGCAGCCTGTATATTTGTAGATGTTTGGTTGCAAACTGTGCTTGGTTTCTAGTTACCTAATTTCCTGAAGGAGAACAAATAAATAAATACACACTTACACAAAGAGGCTTTAGACAGCTAAGCACACTGGTTTTATTGCCATAATTCTTCCTCCCCTGTGTCTCTCTTTTCTTTTCTTTACTCTCTTTCTGTTTTTTTTTTTTTAGTTAACACACATCAGCACATGGACATGCACTCACACAACCATACACGCGCACATACCCCTTTTTGCTTCAGACACACTGAAGCCTACGCATCCTGGCTCGCCTTCACTGCTGTCCTTGTAATGGGTGGTATCAGTGTTCCCTGAGCCCAGGAAAGACGATAAAAGCCAGAGTAGCTGGGTTTTATCTATTCTGCTGAAAGTCAGCCATTGACACTATGCACTTTGGAGGAAGTATCACTCAGTTGGAGGACCCATCCATCCACTCATCTCCTCAGTGACAGTTTCCTTCGCTGGGAAATTATCTGAAAAGTGTCTATTTACTAAGTAGTAGGAGCCATTTTAATATTGATGAACATCATGAATATATCATTATCAATTAGCATACAATTATATCAGTTAGGTGATCAAGTAGATAATAAGGAGTACTGTGGTATTACATCCCAGATTCTGTTTTGTTGTTTATGTTAAGATCAACAGGCTTAAAATAGTTATGTATTTATCAAACAAATGTCCAAAAGAGTTAGAATTGTTATGAGTTGAAAGTCAAAGCTGTGAATATTTCAGATTAAATATCCAGAATTATTAGCTTAAAACTACTTCACGATGTAAAGAGTAACTAATGGGAACTAGAGCATTGAAAATGCAAATGCATCTTTACAAGGTGTAATCGTGGGGTGTAATTGGTCTTTAAGATACAGTTGGGATGCTGACCCTTTAATAATTGTGCCACAAACCAGTTCTATAAGGTCCTCGCCTGTAGAAAAGATACGTCAAGGTGGGTCCCCACCATTACTTCACTGGTGGAGTACTGAGAGAGTGGAATGATTTATTAATACCTGAGCACGCATCTTTTGGGATATGAAAATGAAGAGTACTGCTAACGAAAAGAGGAATAACAACTAACTAGATATGGATACATGATAATGTATGTTGAAAATAAGTTTTCCAGCCATAACTTATGCAAAATGCCACAAGCTCAAAGTTCAGTTTAGTATCGGTAGTTTCATTTATTGCTCAAGATTTATGATTGAACAGATTCCTTGAGAGCGTCAGCTTTGACAAGATACCATAGCTTCATTGGAGAAGTTGTGAAGGACCATTTTTTACTTTACTCGCAACTGTGTGCCAGACTTGAATATCAAGTCAAACAACTAATAATATTATTTCTTGTGGTATAAAAAGTAATAAAACTTTTATGATTCCGTTTTTCAATTCTTAAATTGATCTAGCAGAGTTGCTACACAATGTCAAAGCTAAAGAAAATTTCTCTTTTCGTTGAAAGTAAAGTAAATGTAAATGTAATTCTGTGTTAAAGAAATATTCATAACTGTATCAAAATATATTGATTCTAATCCAATTAAACAGCATTGAAAATAACGAAACCTTTCTGTCAAAAAATAGTCTTAAAGGCATGTATTCAGATATTAAATATTGTGTCTTATAAGGAAGAGATGGACACCCTCACAGCCTTTTACCTTTAGCTTTCCTGCATGGAGGTGTTTGTATTCTGGTGTTCTCAGCTACTGTGGCACTCTGATGGGCTTTTATATTTAAGTTGATATTTTATATTTATTTTTTGCAAAACAGTTTGTTGCGTTAACCCATCTGAAAGGTCATTATAGGAAAGTGGTTAATAGAAAGTAGGTATTTAAAAATAATATTTACATGGAACTGATTATCTATTTATTGTTGTCTCTCATTGACTATTCAGCAAATGATGCAGAAATAGTTGTTAGTCTTTCAAAAGTAACTTGGGAAATGAATAGTCTTTTTTTTGTTGTTTTTTTGCAAAAATCAGCAAAGTTGGTATATTCTCAAATCCTGTTGAAATGCTTCTGTTTTTCTTTTCCCATCTGCTTCTGGTTTCAAGAGTATCTGAAAAAGTAAATGAGATCAATTTTTACTGACAGGGAAGTGTGAGAAATCTGACTTAGCTACAGTGTCCATATTGGTTTACTTACGGCTTACAGCCTCTTGGTATCTCTCATTTAGCCTTTTTATCCATCCTAACTGGTTGTTTTGTGTCCACATTTTGGCAAATTTAATTCCTTTGCAATCACCCACTTCACCAATGGCAACCTTAACAAAAAAGTCAATCACGGGCAGCGTCTTTTTTACTGACGGACAAAAGGAACAAAACCAGAGTCGGTGGGTTTGTCCACCTTAATTTGATTGCTGACAAGTGAGGGGAAAAAGGTCTGTCAGCTTAGCGACGAAACCCAAAGAGGGCAGTCTCATAGTAAACGTTGTAACACTCAATTGCTGGATGATGGGGTGCTGGACAATGGAGCAGCAGGCAGTGCTGGGCATGGTGGGGACCCTCCCTGCAGCTCTCTATAGCAGAAATGACAGCCTAAGTGCCAACAGCAGGTGTCTCCCATTCAAGGCTAGGCAGGTTAATAAAGTTTCCCCCTGAAAGTCAATAAACAAGAGCTTGTTCACACACTGGCTAATTGTGTTCGTTATCCCTCACTCTTTCTTCCTTGCAGCATTCTCAGTCTCACTGTGTTGCTCCTCATCTCATAAAGTGGACAAATACTGAGAAAATACTGAGTTTAAGAAGGACCTTTTAGGTTCAGTCATAGCCGTAAGAGAATCTAAGAGGAAAAAAATTGTATTGTAATTGTAAAAATTGCTCTGTTGTATGTTCGTTGATGTACGCTTTCTTATCAATCTCAGTTGAAGCTAATACATATTACAGAGCAAAGGAGCAAAACTGGTCATAAAAGTACTTACACTGCAATATTATTATCCCAATGAGATTTGTAATCATCCAAATAAAAGAGACTGAATTACTCCTTTGTCTGTATTTTTGGTGTAAAATATGATGCACACATTGTGTTTCTCCAGTGTTGCAAACCTTGGAAAGTCAGTATAAATAGTTTCCCAGAAAGAAAAAGAAGATTTTTCACACTAAAACCTTGCAGTAAATTGGTTCAGCACAGTGAACCTGTGCTCCATGTTTGGGTAGACAATAATCAAAACTGAAGAAAAATGATAACCCAGCGCATTATCTTGATAAGAGCAGAGGATGTTGAGGCGTAGTAGAAGCAACATGGCTGGTATTGAAAAGAACAAAACTTCATGGAGGAGTGGACGCAGATTACCAGCATTCTTCCTGGTGAGATTTTATGGAGGAAAAAAAAAAAGAATAGAGCTCCCTCGTTTATCTGAATTCAGGGGCTGCAGTTCAAGAGGCAAAAAAAAAAAAAAAAAAGATAGATAAATGCATGTTTCATCAGGGCTAAATTTTTCCACCCCACAAAAAAATGCCAGAAAGCAAACACAAGCCATATTGTGGACTCGTGGTAGAACCATTGTGGGTTTTTGTTTACATGTTGCTTTGTGTATTTGTGTGTGCATGTGTATTTGTGCCTTTCCAAATAAATACCAAGTCTAACCACCCTACATGGCATTGCAGGTGCTTCTGAAACAATAGTAGCTTACTGTTAATGGTTTAGCAAAGCCTCTTACTCTGTTTTTACTCTGAAGTGCTCAACAAATAAAAGAAAGGAGGGGTGAAACAACACTGGTTAGAGGTGAACGGTTGCAGTGGCTTTAGTCTCAGGAGAACACATTCATCCCTGACAGGTTTGCTAAAAGGCTTCCATCAAAATGAAAGATTACTTCATAATCTTCTCTGGTCTTCACATGCCAAAAGATTCCAGAGCTCCCGCTGCTCTTTTTTTTTTTTGTAGATCCTTCAACTAACTCAGCCCTTTAGTGTTCACTATGTCCAAACCTTTGACATTTCTTTCACGTTTGGCATCATCTCTGTGTGAGATTTGTTTTTTTAGGAGATAATCTATGAGAGTGTGTGTGAGGTCACACAGGCACAATGAAACAACTAAGTGCAGCGGTGTTTTGTCAGTTCCTGGTGTTAGGTTTTAGTCAGTCTGCTGTTGTATCCACAAAGCAAGTGGCTCCCTCGCATTTCTAGGATGGCTCACATTTCTTCTCTCCCTTGACATCCTCTTTTTAATTACTACTCATCTACTCTTGGGTTCCAAAAGCAGAGTCAAAAATGTTAGAACCCTGAACTTTTATTTGTCTTGTCTGTCGTGTCACTTTTGGAAACTGAGGTGAGATCAAGAGAAAGTGAAATCCACCAAACTGCGGTGAAGGATACTCCCTTCTTGGTCAATCTGGACTCCATTTTCACTTCATTTAGATGTTATCTTTGCGCCTTACTGCTTTGTGATCAAACAATGACGTGACAAGATTAAGAAGGAGAAGCCCTGTAATATTAGTGGATTAGACTGTATAAAGTAAACAGGAGTTGTAAGATAAGTGCTAGTTTACTTAATGCTAATACAAGGCAAGTTTTCATTTCTTAAACACGTTCCATGTCATCACTAAAACCGTTTCCCACACTCCCTGAAAGCATTGCTCCGACACAAAAGTACATTTAAGTCCAGAAACTGGTGAGTTGAGATTTTATCATACTGCTTCGACAGGAAAACCCCTATTTAGTGGACTTATCACTGAAGTTTACTGTATTTATAAGGTAAATATATTATTATTCAATATAATAATTACTGTTTTTAATTCATACCACACAATAGCTAAAGACACTACTGAATGTATTCCCACTAAATCTGGATCTTTATAGATCTGATCACCTTTAAGGAAATTATTGTATGTTGTTAAGAATTAACCTGTTTACAACTTTTATAGAGATGCTTCTCTACTCGCAGATGCAAACAGGGTTTAGCTAAACTAGATGAGCTTAATTAAATTGGGTGTCAAATAATTACAAGAAAAACTTATTTCAGGAATTGATCAAGTCACAGGATTTATAGGTGGAACTCCTGAATGTGTATGCTTGTGCTTTAGGCAATCAACTGAATATAAAATATAGATAGGCATAAGAATATACTTTATTATTGTTTCTCTAACTTTCTTATGTTAGGTGATGCATCCTTTGATTGTTAGTTTGCCCATACAGTCAGTTGCAACTTGTCTATCTCTGGACAGCTTGATCCAAAAGCAGATCCTTTTATATTTTATGTTTGACTGGAATAGATAGAAACATGTTGATGCATTGATGAAGTCATGAGAATAAGTCCAACCTCTATGGGAAATATTTACTAGGAAAACAAATTATATGAAGGTTTAGGCTACTTTTTCAAAGACATTTGCCCTATTCTAAATTTTTATTTTTTTAATTTTTATTATTTTAACCAGAAGAATTACTCCCTGCAGGTGACTAGGAATAAAAACTTAATCTATTTATAGTGGATTTAAAGGAAATATTTAAGTCAGCAATCTCAAACTTCAGTCCTCTAGGGCTGCAATCCAGCAGGTTTCTGTTGTTTCCCGGGTCCCACACACCACACTGAAATTAATGGGTCATTGTGAGGAAGCTGACACAAAGTTGTTTGATCCATTTGATTTGGTTCAGATGTGTTGGACCAGGGAAACAAAAAAAAAAAACTGCTGGACTTCAGGCATTGAGGATGGGAGTTTGAGACCCTTGATTTAGGTAATGAATCACTATTTCAAAATTAATCAGCCTTAGCTGAATTTAAAGTCACACAGCGTGTGTGCAAGGTCATCGAAGTTTGCGCCGCATAGGTCTGCAAAGCCTTGCTGCGCACTTCTTCCAGCCCTGACCTCCACCTGCAACACAGTTGCATGAAAGTACTCCTTTGTGATTGGTCAGTTTATAACTACATGTTTCTGGAGCCTCTCGCTGAGTTTGTGGCGGAAACATGAGAGAGAAACTGCAACAGGATGTCCGTCACCTGCCAATACAGCTCAAGCTTGACTGTCTGCTATAGAGACAGTCATAGCCATAATTTCATGTGCAGGATTCTCTTTTGGTGGGGAAGCTAGAGATGATTGATAACATCTCTTTGCTTTTGCACGTTTTCCTTATCACTTCATACACCGGTATATCACTGCTCTAATGACTGTAATGTAATAGTTCACCACCGTGATCCCTCTCTCCTTCCTTTAGCCCATAACGCCCCCTCTCCCTTCTCCCCCCATGCTCTGTCTTGCTGTTTTTTTGGTTGAGTTTTTCCCTGATTTCCTCCAGTCTGCCCCACAGAGACTGAGCCAGAGCACCTGCAAGTGCTCACTTTGAAAGATGTTGCAGGCTCAAGAATGCGTGCAGTAAACACATGAGAGCTGTATTTATAATAAATCAACTTTATGGCCCTCTGATGGAGGTGATATCAGTGAAATTTATGCTGAGAGACCTCACCGTCCTTAGGAAAACAGCTGCGAGATAGCCCTACACCCCCACAACCACCACCACCACCACCACCTTCGCCCCACCTTCTAGCCACTGCCCCACCCCACTGCAGCAACTACACTGGTCTGACTGGGGTTAAAGAACCCAACACAGTCCTCTCTATGTGGTGGGGCCTGTGGTCTCTGGAACGGTAAAGTCCAGACTGAAATAGAGTGTGGGCAGGGTAGTGGTAGTGGGTAGCTGTGTATGTGTGGATGTGCGCCTGTGGTTATGTGTGAGTGTGTGTGTGCAGTCTTACATGCATTTTTTTTCTTTTATTTAAGAAGGAAGGAATACACAAATAGAAAAAGCCCAGAGAAAAGCAACGGAGGGTTTCGTAGCTGTAAGGTGAACCATCAGTAGCTGTGATCAGCTGAACATTCATCCGGTAAACAACAGCAGATACTGTCCTCATGCACACACTGCATCTCAAGTGGAATTTAAAAACATTTCCATGCTGTAATCTTTTCAATGAGCAGCAGAAAACTCAATGTAGCAGGAAAAAGTGAGTCTAAACAATTTGCATGTAGTGGCCCGCATGCACATTGCTGCGCCTTTGATGGCCCAGTCCTCTCCAGCGTGCCCAGATGGCTCTTGTCACTACTAGCAAGGGGACAGAAAGCTAATTTAAAAGCAGTGATGTCACAGCCATGCCTGCATTATACAGTTTCCTCTTACACAAGCCATTCCCATCATTCCATGATGAAAGGTGACCACCCGCCATTATTTGGTTTTCAGCAGATGCAGGCAATAATAAGACTGGCTGAGGCCTCAAAGGATAAAAGTGCTCTGAAGTTTGTAAAACATGGTGGTGCTGCACATAACCAAACCCTAAAATAAAACACGAATAAACATGCGTGTTTTCCTCTGATTTCATATCCTGCCCATCTTGCCAAGGAGGGTGCAGCAGCTTCTGTAAATGTTTGTTGTCCTTTTGTCAACAGCATTTGTGGAGCTATAATTCAAACATTCGTTCCTTGGGGAAAAAAAATGGCAAAAAGGTGGATGATCCATATCTCAGTGTAACTCAGCCATATTGTGACAATAATTACATGAAGGATGATCATTTGAGAAACTTGCTGCTCTTTCCCATCCTTGAGTAAAAGCTGTTGGGTGCCTTTAAGGGTAATTCTGACCACTCTTTCAGTTGATGATGTTTGATCAAATTATAATCCAGAAAGTCTTTTGACCTTTTTGTCACATGTCACACATATTCTCCTCTTACCAAACTGCTCCAGTATGATGAATATAAAACAACTAAAGCGATTCTTCTTTCCCTACCCTGTTTTCACCTGCTGTCCCCTGCAGTCACCCAGACCTTCTGGACTACAAAACCAGGTAAGTAACATTACAAATAACCCAAGACCAACTTCTGGAAAATTTAGTTGCCATGGCTACCAGTGAGCTCCTATAGACAGGATGAGCTACGGTTACAAAAGAAGGGAGCAGTGTAGGATGGTGTTGAGGGTGTCTAAATCAGATGAACTGTTTCTGAGGATTTACTTGTGTTCTAGTGAACTATTGGATGATCCACTTTAAACAAATGACACTTTTTAATATAATTTATATAATATATAATTTAAAGTGTGTCAATAACCAACATTATCCTGGCATGACTTTTATGTGAAAACACAATATTTTTCATGTGTCCATGCAAATGTGGCATATTTATTTTTCCATTATGACAAAATGCAAGGAATGCGTGCATAAATACTCAGTTATTATGAGTTTGTCTTCCAACTAAGCGAAGGCTTACTAGTGCACATCTTTTAACTTTGAGACATTGGAAAAGAGAACGGCAGAATCATTCGGTGTACGAACCCAGCAGGCCCCTCGGCAGCTAAAGTGTGTGTTTGTGTGTCCGTGTGTGTTTGTGTGTGTGTGCTCTCCAGCTGCAGCCGTCAAGCATTCCCTTGCATCCCCCAGCAAGACCAGTCTCTATGGTTCTGACTCACTGTAGAATCCCCAACCCTTTGTTTATTTATTGATTTATTTTATTATCGGGGAAAAATCTGTGTCATGTCAAATGGCTCCAGGGAGCAGTGGTGAGGCACAGTGAGAAGAAAAATGTGGCTTCAATTAACTGAATCCATTATTGTCTCTCTGCAGCAAATCAGATATATCTGCTGGCTTTTCTTTCCTTTTGTAGCTTTATTTTATTTTAGGGTGTTTGTTTGACTGTCGCATCTTGTACAATACAACCAACCATTTCAGTTCCATATGTGGCTGTAACAGTCTCCTCCCTCTGAGCAGGCTTGATCTGACAATATGTCTAGGATAGGATGAAGATTCACCCAGTCATTGACTCTGTTAACTCCAAGAACCTGGACAAAATTCTGCATTTTACCATCTAATTTTTTAGTTATCAGTGATTACGATCAAATCACGTGAATAGTCAAAACTATTACAATGACATCACTAACCTGCTCTGTCAGTCCCATAATAGATGTATTCGTTAATTAAGAATGTGTCACATACAGCATCTAACTGGATCATCCTATGTGGTTGCATGCTCTCTCCACACATCAGCACCCCCAGCTTCCTCCTACAGTGCAAAAACCTGCACATTCACTTAAGTAGTGTTTTTAAACTGAGCATGAATCCTACACAGTCAGGAGTATATCTGCCTTGACTCATGCAGTCAAGATAGGTTCCAGCCTCATATGGGATGGGCATAGAAAATTGATGAACTTAATTCTGATCTAACATCTCGATTGAAAGATTTATTAATAATAACAATAATAATAATAATAAAAACTCTTCAGATTTGTTAATGTGATGTTGAACCCTGCCATGTGCATTAGTGTTTGCTTTTGCTTTTCTGATGGTGGACACATGAACATGGACCCTGGCCAGTGGTTAGAAGTCATCCTGGGTTCCTTTGAGGCCTTGTGGAGTATTACATACTTGCTCCTGTAGTAAGCTTTGTTGGTAGACCACCCAGTGGAAATATCTGACTGTGTCTGACTGGAATGGTGGAGTCACCCCTTCAGAGATGTTTTGTAACCTATTTCAGCTCAATGAGCTTCAACAACTCTTTTATTTGAGTTTCTAATGTCTTTTTTTCTTCTTTTGTCTGTTCTTTGAATAAAACAGGATTTTCTCCTACACTTGATTGCCATCCTGTTATTTACAACTGATTACTGAATGCTGCTCAACTGGATTATTTCTTTATTAAATCCCAGGTTAAATATTTCTTTTACTTATTCAGTGTCTCCTTCTTATTGGTTTTTGGACTTTATTGACTTCATTGGTCATATGAGGAATGCATACATGTCTGAATGGTTTCCAGCATCTCCTTGTGTCTTATTGCAAACAATCTGTACAGTATGTTTTAAATGTTCTTGTGAGTGTGGGGTAAACTATATCCCACCACTGAACTCCAGCTATCAAATCAAGACCCGGAAAGTAAACACTGCACTGCCAAAAGAACTTGTTTATCAAATCTGCAGTTGCACTCATAGAGCAAAATGACCTACAATTACAGGCTCAGCTAGAAATTAAGCTTTCAGTCAGCCATCCAGAAAAAGATCATAGGATACTCTACAAAAGGGAATTCTTCAGTTGTGCTCCCCTTGTTCTCATAACTGTCTTTCCTAAAAATCTCGGTCTATTAAAGTACGGTGCATAAGAAGTCCTTTCTTTGAAAAGTCTTGTTAAGTTTGACTGTACTCTGACACATGGCTGTGTGTAATGTCATATTACAATCGTATTTGTAGAATATCCTCCCAAAATAACCACAACCAGGCCATACCTCGAAGTTTCTGAGCTTTGTTACTTCCAGCTTTGCCAGGATATTCTGACAGCTCCTTAGGTGTCAGCCATTCCAGCAAAATCAATTACATGCTGCTGCCCTCAAAGCAAATTTGAGATGTTGCTAGAGTGTGAACAATTCCCTCCTTATTAAGTTGTGTTGTGCTGGATGGAACTTTGAAGCTTCTCTGCTGCAACACACAAGTTCATGGCAAAAAACATGCAACATATTGATTTCCACTGAGAGATCAGATGCACAGCAGATCCCCAAAATGTGACTTTCAGCATTCCTGGATCTCTGAGTAGTGTGGTGACCTAATCGCCTGACCACCTACTGTTCCATGCCAAATCCCAAGCAGCAGGCCAGACACCCCTGAGAGTAACATCTGACTGCACCATGAAATATTACGTCAGGAATGAGTCATCGGAGACACAGCCAAGATTGGGGAAGCTTTACATCCTCACAAGCACTGGAGCTTCACATAGACAGGATTAAACTGGGGAGTTAACCATGTCACTGTAAGGAAACCTGCAATTTCCAGCAGTCAAACAGATATATTTATACTGTTACAGTACACCTGATGTACACTGGTAATGCCTTAAAGTAACAGTGAAATCTTTTTGTCCAATAATACATGCATTCATTCATTCATTCATTCATTCATTTCTTTGTACTGCTTAGTCCAAATCAGGATCGCAGGGAAGCTGGAGCCTATCCCATCAATTAGTAGGGAAAGACAGGGAACAACCTGGACAGGTCAGTGAAAACTTCTGCCACACTGATGGGTGATTTATTAACCATTTTAACAACAATATTTCTATACAACCTGACAAATAGCCTTGACTATTTGCTTCAAAATAAATGGAATGATTATAAATCTGTGTCAAATAATGCATGAAGTAACCAACATGAACTTGATACTCTCACTGATTTGTACCCAGCTGCTATGTAGTGTGAACATTGCAAACAGATTTCAGCTTCACAAATATCCAAGCTGGAGCCTTTGAGTTAGAAAAACAGATTGGTCTCCTCTAATAAATCAGTTTATGCTATTAGTGTTTTGACGTATTAGTCAAGCACATCATCAGTCATCAGGCTTTCTGCACAGTATGTGTATATTACTTACAAAGCAAGGCAAATGTAGCTGACCAGTAGACATGGTAAACATGGTAAAATATACAATCACAATCGTGATTTTTTTTTGTTTTGTAACCATTGAATTAATCAGGAATAAGAACATGTCAGTCAAATAAGATAAAAGTCATGTAAATAGCGGGAAATGTGATCATCAAAACAACCTAAAACCTGGTAGTTCATGGAGGAAATATCCAAGACAAGCATATTTATTGAGTATTTCATGTATACGTTCACATCCACAAAAGTAAGCAGTGACTGGAAAGCAGCATAAACACCAACGGAAAGGACAAATTCTTTACACAGTTCAGCACACACACATACACACATGCTGATTTACAAAATGACAACACGTGTTTCAGAATATTTACTGAAACATTCAAACGTCGTCTCATTCAGTGAAATTCTGGCACTGAGTGGAAAATAGAGCGGATATTTGCATTCTCATGTGTCCCAAAACATGTCCAGGCAGTTTCAGGGACTCCAGTGCGTGTGGAGAGTGGATATAAACAATGTCCTGTACAAAACGATATAACAGTATGTCACCATTTCAGAAATTCAACCATTGAATGTAAGACTGGTGAGTTTTTTTTTAGGCATGTGGACAAATGTACCCAGCACATTTATGTTTAGAGTAAACTCTTCACACTTTTAGCTTTGAAAGACACAGGCGCCACATGATTATACATACAAACATGTAACATGTTGCACTGTTTTTCTTTCAACTATAAAAAAAAAACTTTTCTAGTCTTTTCTATCCTTTTCTCAACTTTTAAGATGCACGCAAGAAAAAAAAGTTACATTTTACTCTGTTTTCTGTGGTGTCATAGTTAAAGGGACATCGTGTGACTTTGGCCTAATGGGAGAATCAAAGGATGATTTCAGTGCTTGACAAGTAAAGGCAGTCCAATTTGTTTCGGTATTATTTAGCTGACATTTTAGCTATTTGCCTGTTGGACAAACTTACCAAAATTTCATGTATTTTTTCACATTTTCAGCCAGTGTTTATTCAAAACAATGGCAGTAAGTGCCTGATGAGCTGCAGAACGTTGCAGTACATGACTGTGTCTTTTTCTTGCTGTTTAGTAGAACCTAAATGTGGCTAGTTTAAGCTAATCAGCTACAGGCTAAAGTTAACATGACTCTTTAAACAATGTGGCTGAGTTGGGCTGGTTCGAAACAGAACGATTATCATAATTTCCAGGCTATAGAGCAAACCTGACAAATTGTGTGAAAAAATTAGCAGCTTATAGCCCAGAAATTACTTTACTAGTAACTTGCCTGGTTATGTCCCACAAGCTAAGGGCTAATCCTAACGTTTTCATAATATTAAGTTATTGACAGGCGTTGCGCCAAAGTTGCTGCTTCATTTGAAACTCAAAACTATCATTTATGATACAGATGGAAAGTTACAGTGCTAGCTAGCACCACCAGTGACCGACAAGGGAAACGTTTAAATTGAAGTGAGCAGAAGAATCACCACATCCCAGATTCATTGGAAATGTGTTGCTTAACTAATAGTGAATGACTATTGCTATACTTCACAATTTTTTCACTCCCCAGTCCTGTGAACACAGATCACAGGTGACAATAATATCTGACATTTTGGGACTTGGAGATCAGTGTCTTCCCACATATTTAATTGAAGCACCAATATGCAAATGACACAGTCCAAGGAACTCTAAAGGTGGCCAGAGTCAAATTAATGATGAAGTTGAAGGTTGTCTGAAACATTATGTTTAACTTCCTCTGTTTTAAGCTGTGAACCATTTTTAGAATATTGAGTCAACAGATACAGGTTGAGATTATATCATTGGATTTGATATGTAACAAGTTTCTTTCCCCCCCAACACTATTCTCTCGTCTTGCTCATGGTTCGCCCACACAGGGATGTTAGCATATTCCAACTGCTTGAAATTCCTTCCTGCCGTCTTGGGAGCACACACTGCATTTTAAAACTTGTTGGGTCCTTTCATGTTTTATTTGAAAGTATGTAATTACATTCTTGAAGGAATAACAGGTTCCTGGAGTGATTTACATGCTGTATTAAATGTCATGCTCTGAGAAGATGCAGTGAACACTTCTTTTGTATGAATGCTTCTTGACAGCCTCAAATATTTAGACTGCTACAGCTGCAGTGAAAATATTGCATGTAGGAACAATAACCACCTATGTAAGGTTTTCTTTGCTTCACAAAGTATGCTAGGACAACTGTGACTGGTCTGTGATGTCCTGATGATTTATGAGATTAGGCTTTTTTCCACCAGTGAAATTTAAAAGTCAATTAGCAGGATGATGTGTATGAATGATTTTGACACGCATCATGCTTTCTGTCAGGATCATTTAAGATGGGATATGACTTTTCTGAAAATTGAATTAGTAATGCTTTGGAAAACGTCTACCTTATTTTTATTGTGGCTTGGGAAAGTCAAATATCGAAGTTGCCTCTTGTTGAATAGAAACTTTGTACAGTAACTCTATAACTTCATTTAGAGACTATTACATAGTCTGACTTGTCCAAAGAGAATTCCAGACATTAAATTTTGAGACTCTGGTCACAGGATCTCCCAGGGCACTGTATCAGTCTACAGCAATGCATGTTATTTAATTATGTTCTATTCTGGTCAATTTCCATCTGTTCAAGTCTAATCTATTTTTCTCTTGAGCTCCGGAACATAACACTTGTGAGGTGCACTATCACCAAGCAGCACCACTGCTGGAGAATTTACTTGGCTACCTCTTAGCTTGGCCTCTCAGGGACTCTGGTGTGGGCAAAGTCAATTCCTCCTCTCAGATTAAAGGAGTATCTTCAAGTGCCAATCCAAATGGTGATAAAAAACCTTTTTATTCCATTGTGAAAATTTCTCAGAGCAACCCCCCAGAGCCCTAGCATCAGGCGTTACTCCACTCAGCCTGCGTCTGGACAGTGTTGAAGCCCAAGTGTGCGCCCGGAGAGAAGGAGGGAAAGGCTCAACGCCCCCGTCCTGACGCACGCACACAAATGCAAACTACTGCTCACTTGACCACTTGCCTTTGATAACATCTGGCTGGAGCAGTTTTGCACCAGCGACAGCAAGAGATGAACAAACATTAAAGTTCTTTTCACTCTCAACTCCACATCATTCAACAGAGTCTCAATCTGCCAGTCTGGAGTGTCACTGATGGTCTTGCTTTGTAATGGATCTGATGATATCCACCAGCAGGAGTGTTGGCATGGTATCTTTTTATACCCATCTTATCATTAGGATCAACGAGGCCGCTAATAACTTCACTGCTATTGGAATGTTGTTGCTTTAGACTTGACTCTGAGGACAAAAGCTGAAGAAAATCTACAACTTTCCTTCACATCTTTCTCCTAAGCCGTCTTTGTAAAAGGAAACTTTGTGTTTATCTAAGTGTCAATGTCTGCTGAAGGAAATGGGCTGGAAAAGATGTCAACCTATCTGAGCAATTCAGTGGGGGAAAGATGAGAGTTTCAGCACCGCCCAGACCACTCCAATGTCTGTCCTTCTCCATTTTCTCTGTTTACTTCTAGACTCATGAGTTTACATGCCAATTCCATTACAGGGATTAAAATAGTTTGTCCAATCCATCCTCAAACTCATTTTCCCCTGTCCTTCTCCCTCCCCTTAACCCCTCACACCACTTACAGACTTTTAGGTCCCAGGGCTGGTTTAGGGGATTACAGGACAAGCTCTCTGCAGCTCCAGCATCCACAGAAACACCAGGCAGCTGTGCTGAAGTATGTTCCAATGAGAAATCCCGGCATTAGTGAAAGCTGAGGGTTGATCAATGGCTGTGGCGCGTGTCTGCACTGGTGAACACTCTGAGAGACAAGAAAGAGAATGAAGGTGTGTTATGACATCTGGCTGGAGGTCTAGGTGGCTGGGTCACTTTTGAGCTGCTGCTGATTACTGGCTGGTGTTCACAGGTGAGTGGCTCCAAGCAGGATTTAGTGACACAGGCGCAGGGGTTAGGTCACCTCTCTCTCCTGGCAAATGTTAAAGCACTGCTGACCTTCCCCACAAATGGCCAAAGGCAAGTCAGAAGGTAAGTGAACTCTGTGACTGCTCAGTTCACTGAGAGTGGGAGGTGAACTTTCCCAACAAATGACATAACAGAAAGAGAAAAAACAGACAAGTTAGATCTTTGAAATAGTTGCATTTTCACAGTTTCATATCATGTAATGGACACACTCAAAGTCCCAGAGAGTCAGAGCAAAATAGATACCCAGCAGAAATGAGTCAACCCCTGGTTGCCTGTAGGTCTAAGCCACCCACAGTTGGTAATCTCCTTCGGAACTGAGGGGGCTCAAAGAGGCTAAGCCCAGTCAACAACTATGAAGGGGCATCCACATCGTATCTTGTGCTCCTAGCAGCCCGGCTGGCAAAGTAGGTAGCGGGACTTCTTTTCCGATAACGCCTTTCAAGATACCAGTTACACTAAAAGACCCTGGATTGAAAAAAATGATGCAACTTCTCAAAAAGAGTAAAACAGTGATGGCAAGGTAAAGAATACAGATTGACTTGACTGAATATGCACATCCAGAAAAACTAAACATATAGAAAAAAAAATCTAAGAAAAGCTGCAGGCGGACAAAGGACTTCAGTTAATTAATGTATACCAACAAAAATAGATTATCAGGTTTAAAGAGGCCCAAAAGTTCAAACAATACACAGTAAAAAATAACTAAAGACAAGGGTAAAATGCAAATAAAGTACTCAGAACAAGCTGGTGAAAGACTGGGAGCAATACACTTAACTGAATGTAAAGTCTGTTAGTTAGTTAGTTAGTTAGTTAGTGAGTGAGTGAGTGAGTGAGTGAGTGAGTTAGTTAGTTAGTTAGTCAGTTAGTTAGTCACCCCTGCATTAATGAATCAGGTTTTGCAGTTATGTTGAAAAAAACATGAAACCTTTTAAAATACGGAGAAATCTAGCAGTAAAATTTCAAATTATGGCAGACTGAATACTCATTGGCTTAGCTCTTTCCTTCTAATTTATTTATTTATTTATTTGTTTATTTTGCCTTGTCCTGTCCAGCATTAAATAGAGCAGAATGATAATCTGGGTGCTATGTTCTGATGAGCAAATTTACTTTGCCTAGAGGAGATTTATAGATATAATGATCTACATGATAATCTGAATTCTTATTTTATTTGTTTGTTTATTGTGAATATGTTTTTGTATTACAAAGTTTGAATAGTACTGCATTATTCCCTTTTAAAGCGGGAGGAAGAAACTATCATGGCCACAAAAAACAGAAAGGCTACTTTCCTTGTTCAAAAACAAGCGATGTTGCCACAGGGCAACTTTCTGGGTTTTCTTAAAATTAAAAGAAATGAACAAATTTCAGAAAAAAATCTGAAACAAAACACATTAAAGAATAAATGAAAATGCAAAAACAAATAGCTGCTTAAGATGAAAAAGAAAACATGTTTGAATGAAACCAAGCAGTCGAAATTTTGTTAAGTAATAGTGCGAGGGTAAAGGGAGTCTGAGAGCATCCAGATCAAGCTGGAAATTTGATGTTAAACGTTATGAAGAGCAGAATATTAATTACATGTTCTATTTATATGCATCAGTCTATTTTGAAATGTCTGATGTAATCTATTATTAAACACGACAAAAACATATGCTAAATAGAGAGTCAACCACAAGATCATATCGTTGTTTCACAGCTCAACATGTGCAGGAGTCATCCCAAAAATATTTGGGCCCAATGGCTCCCTGTGGGTTTGGCGGGTCCATGAAAAAAGCTCAATGGAAAAGTCTTCATGTTACATGAGAACATAATGTGGTTGCATGTTGCAGTCAAATGAATAAAAAATATTAATGTTTATGTTCCAAAAAAATAAAAGAAAAAAACATCTTATCCATGTACAGGATTTCTTGCTAATGATCATGGTACAATTCCAGATACTTTAACATGGCAAACTGAACAAATGTAAAATAAATAAATAAATGAATAAAAATCTGGTAAAAGACTGGTAAAAAAAAAAAAAAACCCTGCCAATTTTAAAACAAAAATAAATTTTGCACTTGCAGAAAATCCAGATCGTTTTTCCTTTTTTCCCATCAATTTCCCTTTTCTTTTACTTATCTGGTTTTACTTCTTTGCTCACCTTGAACTCTGCCTACAAGTTAAGACCTTATTCTGAGTAATCATTCGGGCTAAATTTCACACAGAAAAATGCATATTCGTGTGTGTGTGTGTGTGTGTGAAATGTAGTCACTATCAGGGAATCGACTTTTATGAGGCCTAATTCTCGTATGAGACATTTTCACAAACTAATAAAAAAAAAAAAAAAAAAAAAAAAAAAAATGCTAGAGAAATTCGAGAGCTGTCTTTCTTTATAGTGGAGGAGGAGAGAAGGGGGGTTATCCAAGGTGTTTGAGACAGTTCAGGGAGGTGGGGGTCGGTGACGGACGGAGGAGGAGGAGGCGGGGAGGGAAAATTGGGCGGACACATAAAAACTACAATGGGCCACAGATGCTGGATCATTTGGAAAGCCTGGCCGTCCAGCGCACTGCGCGACCGTACCGACTGCTCTAGAGGCAAACAGGAGAGAGACCCCGCTGCAGAGCCAGAGAACCGGCCCCACATTGACTTTTTCCCCCCCGGAATGAAGGTGACCAAAGGATTAATGAGCCACGAAGGGACAAAACTTCTCTTTTAAGGCTCATTTCAGTGTTTTGTCGGGGTTAACGCCTGGACTGCTTTACATCTCCGATTTTTTTTTTTTAATTTGAAATCGAGGATACCTGTACTTCCACTGATGGTAAGCGCACATCAGCCAACACCTTTCACGCCAACAATAGATTCTGTTTTTAGGAAACTTAATGTTTTGACTCATACAGGAGGGACTAACTGATGGTTAGCCTTAAGTGTTTTGGGTCCGTAGTGTTTCCTTGCGTTTGGACGACTTTTCAGAGGGTTTGAACAATATTCCCGACAGAAAAGGACAGCCGACGTGGAAATAATAAATAAATAAATGAATATCACAGTCTGCCTTACATATTGAGAAAGACAGATTAACCGAAATATCTGCTAAATTGCGATGTAACAGGTTAAAGCTTGGTGCGTTTGTATGTGCCTGTGTGTGTGTGTGTGTGTCTGAGACTTGTGCAATGACAAACCAAGATAGTGAGGTCATTTCCAAACAGAATGCCCGAATTCCCTGCGTCTCCATTCCTTCGGGATAACTAAACTATGTGTGGACTATCATAAAGATTTGGAACTTTTCCCCCCGAAGTTTAACACCGATGTCGCCACAAATAAACACCTGCGTCTGCTTCCTGACGCGCAGGTATGCGTAATGTGCACGCTGGGACTGACATAAATCTTTTGTTTTCCACGAAAGACAATAGATGTAAAAAAAAAAATAAAATAAAATAAAATAAAAATTACATTATTTAGCCCCTGTTAAATTAAAACTTAGACATAAACTTTTGGCATTAATGCGTAAGTGTGTCAGTCCGTGGAACACGTCTCTGCTCATTTGTGTGACGATATCTGTTAAATCATAAACAATGTTTATGATTTGCATATTATGTTCAGGTTTTTAACTACAGAGGGGAGATTGAATGAGGATCAATGTCTTAGAAATGTTTAAACCTATTTCTAAAAAGTGATTTCAAGTGAAATTGTGCCATTTAAACTGCAGAGGGGAGACAGAAAAAATACGCGGCCTGCGGGCGCACGTCGTCCTTGGCACACAATTTGCACTGGAACTCAAATTTCAATGCAGTGGTGCAGAAACAACCTTGCAAGAGTTTGCGCTGAATATTTTGATGTTTTGGTAGCCATGTGTAAATATTGCTTATTTCTTCCTGACAAGTAAAGTTTTTCTTTCTTTTTTTCCATTTTTTTTTTCACATGTAAGGAAACGCTGACCCAGGTGCTGACTTGTTAATTGCTGCTCAACTTTAAGTTTGTAACCCTGGAGATTTAATTTGCTTTAGAAATTCAAAATGCTCTTACCATTGCCAAAAGTTTGTGTATGTGCGTGTGTGTGCGCATGTGTGTTCATTTGGCACAATAGAATATTAATAATAAAATAAAATAAAAAAAAACAGGAATAAACTCAGAAAAGCTCATAGCTCATCATTTGCATCTGAAAAATACTATAAAGTCAACAAAACTGTTAACCTGTCTACAATGATCTGATGGAGGGGATATTTTACATTTATTTGAGTAAAAGAAAAACGTTTCTAAATTTTTTTGTTTGTTTGTTTTCTTTGTTTGGTTATTGAATTTTTTCAAGATTTATGTTCAACCTCAAGTATTATTTAAACCCCTTTAGGTTTATAGGACACTGTCAAATTATTACCAGGCAACATTACAAGCAATATAATAAGTTTGTTTGGAATAAAAAATAACTAATGGTAATTTTTTTTTTTTGTTTGTTTCTTAAACTACTGGAGTTCATTGCAAGAGCTGGACAGTATTTTAGGAGCCCACTAAAGTGATATTACAAAGAGTTGTAAATAACACTAGCTGCATGTTTTGCCATGAACATAAATGTGTTGTAAATAACTAATATGATCAAATCAGGCCATAGATCTGTTCCTGTGGTAACCTGCTCCCTCCTGTCCCTCATTCCCATCTTCCCTCCCACCATCACTGTCAAATTCCTCAGGAAACACATCTGAAGAGCCATGTGCATAGTCTGATCACATTATCTCTGGTCAGAGAGAGACAGGAGGGGGTGGGGGTGTTTGAGCAAAGCCAAGGGCAGTTGACTGCTACGGCCTAATTGCACCCTTGTCTGTATTTGTCGTTGCAAAAACTATTTTTGTCTGTTGCTCAGTTGTGACTCTTCCTAAAATGTTTTACAGTCCCGTAGTGAGGTTTTGTTTTTACGGAGGAGGCGGATTCATGGAACAGAAAATCGAAATATGAACATTTGCAAACTCCAAATCTTGTGCCTTTTTGTAAAATCTCCCTTGTGAAAACAAAGCAGCAACATGAACACGGTGACTTTTTCCACAGCTCAAAGTTACTCCCTGTCTGCTTTACATCTTCTTTCATCATCATCACACCACTTTGAGTGTCTGTCTGCTTTTGCCTGCAGCTTTGTCAGTGGCTGGTTACAGTTACAAGATGTTCTGTATGGTCAGTGTTTTTGAGCGCTATGAATCCCTGTAATCATGGGAGAGGCCCTCTCTGTACAATGAGCGTTTGTTGTCAGAGATGTGCACGCACAGACTCACACACTCGTTCACACACATACACATTTATCCCCACACCCCATGGGTAATAGAGATGATCATGTTCTGAACCCTCCTCTCTCTCTTTGCCACAGTTCTCACGAATATGCAAGTGGTGGCACACAGTCATGAGCGCGTAAAGGCGCGCACGCTGACCCGCCACACCGTTTAGCTAACGCGCACCCATGATGCACCTCGGCTTTTTTCACACATCGGATCCAGTGTCATGACCGAGGAAGGGGGGGGGTCAGACTGAGGTCAAAGTCTAATGCTGTTAGGAAAGAGATCCTTGATTGCATGTACAGCGAGCCGTGCAGGGGTTGTGATAATCACCCAGATACTAAGCCAGGCTTGTGCACACACACAAATTGTGCATGACACACACATTACCTCCACTGTTTCTGGTATTTGTATATTCTCTTTAATGCCCGGGTGCTCTGAGGTAAAACCAGCTCCAAACGATGACCAGTACATCGCTCTCCAGCTGCCACATCTGCTCCATGCTGCTGTTGTTGTGGTCACACAGAAACTCAGTCAATCTATTAGTGTGATTCAGCAGCATTTAACATTTTAAATGATGTGTAAAAACCGAACCATTAGGGCCACATGATTGTGCTTATTAAAGCCTTACTGTGTTTTCTTCTTCTTTCTTTTTACGTGGAAAGGGGTAATTTTAAGATTTTATTTGGAGAAGCTGCTCCATATTTATTTAAACAGTCTTGTGGAGCACATTCCAATAAAATATTCTTGGTGTTGTGGTTTCATCAAATTAGGGAGCAAAGCTTACCATATATATATATATATATATATATATATATATATATATATATATATATATATATATATATATATATATATATATATATACACATATACACAACGGTGCTGCATGTAAGACTGTCCCACTGATGACAGGGAAGTGCAGAGGGCCTGTCATCAGTGTCACCATAGCTTGTGTGAGCCCTCAAACAAACTGCTGCAGGAGACGAGGCACTTTTTAGATGGTCTCAAATAAGTGATTTCAGCTATTAAAGGGATAAAGTTGCATAAGTTAACGGAGAAATGTGCTTTTTATACAGGCAGCTTTGCGCTGTTCAATTTATACTTTATTTAATTTACTGTTTAAATTTTTACTGTAGCAAAAATACAAGAATAAGTTACAGGTTTTTTTTTTTATATACAAATGAAATGAATAAAATGTGTCTTCTGTCTGATGTGAGTGTTATGCATTGGTGATTTGCTGTCTGTTGTGGCACATACCTCCTTACATTCCAGTTACAGCAAATAGCTAGCTTACCCACGAGCCAAAATGATAAGCCTTAAAGAGACACTGGGTCTCGCTTTTACGCCACATATATACACACACAGGCTCACAAGCTAAGATGCATATACACACATTCTCATGTACTGGTCTTCAAGTAAATACCATGGAACGACCTCAAGTGTTTGCAGCCGCACTCAGTTTATAGTTTCCTCGTGTGTTTTTTTTTAACTGTATCTTTCAGGAACAGGGTCACTCCAACGTTCTCCTGCAGCCTCCCAACACCACCTAACATTTCCTGGAAGAACGTGTCCAAAGCCTGCTCCCAACAAACATGGACTGTTTTCCCATGCTTTATTTTCTGTCGGTAAGTAAGTGGACCACAGCATTTCAATTTGTGGCATGTGACACGTTGTTGCGTCTTGCATTTCTCCCCCCTCTCCTCTGTCCACTGAATAAGTCAGGGTTGGGCACGAGGAAGAGCCTTTTTTTAAAAAAAAAATGTATATCTTTTTCTTTTGAAGTCGCAGATTTGTGGTATGGGCTGTTTGGGCAGACTGTGACAGACAATGGCTCCTTATCAAGTGAAGAATTTGCTCTGACCTCAGCGCTGCCTCTTTTATTTGTCTAATCATAGTGGAGGGGACATGGGGAAGGGGTGGAGTGAGTAGGAATGACCCCTCTGATCACATTCAGAAAGTTGCTTTGTGGGATTATCTGTTTACCTTTGGTAGGATGTTGCAAGAGATAAACGGCAAGTGATCTATCTGATCGGCAACTGCTTTACTGTAAACAAGGCAGACTGCACTATTAAAAATAATTGGTCTGTCCCTTGTGGGAATGTGTTAGAAACGGGTGAGGACGGTGTTTTAGACTTGCTTAATAATGTCTTTTTCAAAACTGTAGAAAAGGAAAGACTTAGCTTGTCGTGCTTGTCTCTTTTCTCATGTCCTCCCACCCCTCTGTTCCACTCAGATCTTTCCTAATCTTTTATCTCCCTATTCCATCTGTCGCTCTCACCAGAGACATCATGATTCCTGGTAATCGAATGCTGATGGTCATTTTAATATGCCAAGTCCTGCTGGGAGAGAGCAACCATGCTAGTCTGATACCTGAAGAAGGGAAAAAGAAAGTACCTGGCCTGCAGGGTCGTTCGGCCGCTCAGAGCCATGAACTGTTACGGGACTTTGAGGCCACACTGCTGCATATGTTCGGCCTTAAAAGGCGGCCGCGGCCCAGTCGCGCAGCCGCTGTGCCTCGCTACCTGCTGGACCTCTATCGACTGCAGTCGGGGGAGGCTGAGGAGGTTGGACATGACATTGCTTTTGAGTACCCTGAGAGGTCAGCGAGCCGGGCCAACACTGTGAGGGGCTTCCACCATGAAGGTAAGCCAAATGGCGGGTTGTTAAATCATCATGTTTAGGCAGAAGTGAAAATGCGAAAAAGGAAATGGAGGCAGTATCATCAGGAAAGTAAAGAAAGTGCAAGTTAAGTCCAAGACATTCCATTATTGATGAGGTTGCTCCATCTAATTTTGCTCGAAGTGTCATGAATTACTAGAGTTTTCGAGTTTAAAAAAAATCCTACTGTCTTGCAACATGATTGGAAGTGGGCTCCACCCATCTCACCATTACCAAAGAAGGATGTGGTCACCAAACATTGTCTACAGAGAGGCATAAAATTCTGCAAGACAAGCTCTCAGGAGGCTAATTTGACAAAGCTCTGCGTGTTTGGTTAGTAGCTGAAGGAAAAGCATACCTTCATATTACTGACTTACACTTCTCACCCCACCCAGCAGAGCATGGCTTAAAAAAGCCAAATCTTGGCTTGGAAATGTAGTGTGCTCCTCTTTCATGTCTTCAGTTTTATATGGAGGGCTCTTTAAGAAAGACCTTCCTCACTGTGCAATTATCTTTAATGCTACTCTGCAGCCTTCTAAATAAAGTCTACTGCCAGCAATATGTGTGCCGAGAGAAGACGCTGCAGCTCTGTTGGGAAAACATTCTCAGAATTCGATGTGATAGAAAAGCTGGAACAGTGCAGCAGTTTTTTTTGTGCACAAATGCAGAGTTTTCAGGGTTTTAGAAAGTCCAGTTAGCTAGAATTAACCCTTTAAAGTCCAACCCAGAAACGATGGGAATAAAGTCAAATTTATTTATTATGAGCCCTTAACTTGGCCTTTTGACAATGTGACAAAAAATGTCACTATCTTTATTTTTCTTCTTTTTTGCTTTTTTTTTGGGGTGGGTAATTTACAATTATCGTGAGATAGGTCAAAATTATTAATATGTATAATAGCATTAGTGTATTAGGGCGGAATACACATATCAGATTGCGTTTAACATGATTTTGATCAAAGCTTTTACCATAAATCGGTGCAAAATGTCTCATAAACTTTGTGTATCACACATGAAACGTTTTGCTTTATGGGGTTAACTCTCTTGATGTTTAACAGAAAGAAACAGAAGAAACAGTTTGACGGCGAAAAATTGATAATGTGGCGTGGTGAACTTTGAAAGCTAGTCGAATGACAGGTCTACAGAACACGTCCAACATCTGCGCTGATAAGGGAGGAATAAGTAAGCGTATCCATTACACTGCTAGTGTCGGAGCACAGCATACAAAGAAATTAGTCAAATGCACTGGAGGAAGAACTCCTACCTGTGATGCAATGTGTACGTGCACACACTGGAGCGTGTGCATAGGTTTTTGCTCCTTCTCCCCCTTTTCTGAGCTATGTTAATAATATGCTTTGAAGCCCTTTTGAGTGGGAGTGCTCGCTTTCATGGAAGCACCATTGTGCGATGGTGTGACTCAGTTGACTGATCTGTCCAAAACACAGGGAGGTATTACAGTCTGCAGCAGATGGACAGTTGGTTGAAGAGAATTGTTTACAGAAAAAAGGCAAACCATTCATCTTGATTTCAGCCAGAAGCATGTTGCTTTTTATTGACTGGGTGTAACGGCAATCATACAATTCAAACGACAAGAGAAAAAGTGTGTGTGGACACGCGAAATTTTGAATAAGCTTATGTTCTGAATACACCGCCTTTCCCACACAATACCGCCTTTCCCATGGGCTTCAGATAAATGAGATTCTACTGTATTGTCTGACTCCTTAATGATTATTCATGATGAAAATGATAAATGTCTTAAGTGAACAGACTGCAGAGCTAATCAAAAACACAGCAGGTTTTAATAATGAGAACCACCTGGGTAAGATTAGGGCCTGGGTGTGAAATAACAGGGGTGGATTGAGCAGGAAAATAGTAGACACAACATTCCTTGCCCCAACAATGGTGATCTTGCCAGAAATCTGCAGACTGTGCGTGGAACAGGGAGCCTCCACTGTGTTTATACTGTAGCTGTGGTACGTTAATCACCACCCTCCTTGTAATGCATGTTTCAGCAAAATGCTCAGAGAAAGGCATCGAGAGAAGGGCAGGATAATCCTTAAAGGTAGATAAGGAAGCGTGGATGATATATATATTTATTTTCCCGACTTACCTAGAGGCCTTGAAAAGTGTGCACATACATTCTTTGGTGTCAATTATGGCTTGTCCGGGGTGAAGAAGTTCGAGGTTAGCACAGATACGGATCATGTAACTGTTTCATAGATTTATCTGATGATGGTGAGGGACCTTGATGGAAAAAAGATGAAAACAGATATCATAACACAAACATTTTTGATATTTTTAATACTTTTATAAGGTGAAGCAACTGAGTGAGGTACTCTTAAACAGACTTGACACACATCTCTCTCTGGAATTGTGCATTTTTGCAAACATCCCATACTTTCCCTCTTGTTCATTTTCAGAGCATATGGAGATGATGCATGAGCTGGATGATGGAGAATCCATGCCTCTCCGCTTCCTGTTCAACCTCAGCAGCATTCCAGAGGATGAGCTCCTGTCTTCTGCAGAACTAAGGCTCTACCGTCATCAGATTGATGAGGCCATCAGTGAAACCCTCTCTGATGACCAGGGGCTTCACCGGATAAACGTATATGAGGTACTGAAACCACCGCGCCCTGGGCAGCTTATCACGCAGCTTCTGGATACGCGGCTCGTGCGCCACAACGCATCGCGCTGGGAGAGCTTTGATGTCAGCCCTGCTGTGCTGCGCTGGACTCGCGAGCGCCTCCCTAATTATGGACTCGCCGTGGAGGTCCTTCACCTCAACAAGACTCCGCGCCACCAGGGCCGACATGTCCGCATCAGCCGTTCACTACACCAAGAACCTGGGGAGGACTGGGAGCAGATACGCCCTCTACTGGTCACTTTTGGCCATGATGGGAAGGGTCACCCGCTGACCCGCCGGACCAAGCGCAGCCCCAAACAACGGGGTCGTAAACGCAACCGTAACTGCCGCCGCCACGCGCTGTATGTGGACTTCAGCGATGTAGGCTGGAATGACTGGATAGTGGCACCTCCTGGCTACCAGGCCTACTACTGCCACGGGGAGTGCCCCTTTCCTCTGGCAGATCATCTGAACTCAACCAACCACGCCATTGTTCAGACACTGGTGAACTCTGTGAATAACAACATTCCCAAGGCCTGCTGTGTCCCAACAGAGCTCAGCGCCATCTCCATGCTCTATTTAGACGAACAAGACAAGGTGGTCCTGAAAAACTACCAGGAAATGGTAGTGGAGGGCTGCGGCTGCCGCTAACTCACAAAAACTTGGACTTTTATTAAGCAACATGGACATTGAGAAAAAAAAGGAAAAAGCAAAAAAAAAAAAAGTCTTTACTCCCAAAAAGTTCACTTGGACCCTTATTTATAACTTTTATGAGGTGTATGTTTGTTTCACTTTTTTGTTTTTTTGACAATATGATCATTTATTTTTAACAAAATATATATATTTATATCTACATATTAAAAATAAATTGAGTCCTTATTTTAAACATAAAAAAGCTGTACAACTTTTCATAATGTACATTAGATTGTATAAGTTTTTTTATTGAGGAAATAGTAAAAACACTTTAAAAAGTAAAGTTTATTTACTGGTAATATTTATTGCTTTCATATTATACACATAAAACATGAATGCTTCTTATAAAACATTCAGTTATTTCACAATATTCATCCTTTGTGTATTTGCAGAAGTTGAGACGCTGCATAAATCTCACACTACACTGTTTCTTTAAGAGGTCAAATGTACACAGGATTTTAAAAAATCTGTTCACACAAACTCAGTTGGATTATCTTACTAAGACCCTGACAACAAAATCAAATTATCCTTAATGCAAAGAATCTGTGACAATGATTTACAACAAGGAATTCTTAAAAATTACTTTTTCAACATGAACTTAGATAATGAAATCAATTGAATTGCATTTTAATTTCATTGTAATTGTGTTCAGATCACTTTTTACTGAAGGAAAGCGACAAGAAGAAAAGATCTTGACATGTTCTGTCTTTCCAAAAATAAAAGAGTGTTTGCTTTATTAGCTGGTCTCACCAACTTTGAATGAATCACGGAAGGATTCGTTCATTTATTGATTTGCGATCCTGAATTTTCTCAGCAGCATAGAATGAATTTTCAGAGCAAAAGCTCCTCCCAAAGTGGTATGTCATACCATAGCTAGCTTGCTTTTAGGTTTGAGGTTTTTATTGTTCTCAAATTGAACTTTTATGTCAATTAGGCTAACGTGGTGGTTGGATACTCACTAATCCAATTGCAGTCGGGTTTGTTGTTCAGCCTGACTGTGTGAGGGTGATTCTATTGTTCCTGACATCCCTACATTGGGGGCATGATTGTGGCTGATGCGTCCTGCCCTCATACAAGGCGGCTGAGTCCTCAGAAGAATCAAAGGTTAGACGCTCTGTCTCCTGCCTTTGTCTTCAGCGGCTCATGCCGGCAGAGCAAAGACGCCTGTCTCCAACCTGTGCCCCATCACACAATAGGCTTCTACATCACTTATTTACAAGCCGACGGCTGGCCCAAATTATATGATAATGTTTAAGGAGAGCGACTCCTTTGAACTGCTGGGGGACGTTGGCTGCGCATTGTCTATCAGAGGGTGCGAGGTACATCATCGTCTCTTGAACCACTGGTCATTATTTGAGTATGAAGGACTGTATGGTAATACAGCATTTTCATGAACTAGTTTTTAGAGCGTACATGTATTTAACATTAAAGACAAAAAAAAAAAAATCGGATTTCTCTCATGTACAATCAGTGTTCTAAAAAAAAAACAAAAAAAAAACTAAATCAGGGATGACATTAGTTACGTTTTGCATAATGAAAAGTCAGACAAGTTTGTTAGTTTTTACTACTGGAGCATGTGCAGACCCTCAGGCTCTCTAATTGCCCCTGGACTTCTCTTTGATGTCTGCATATCAGCATCAGTAAGGGGTGGCTCTGAAACGAGGGGAAGACAGAAGAATTTAATTTTGAAGTGGCTGAAGGCAGAGAAAGAGAGGCTACAGGATGCTGCAAAGTACATGTATGTGTGTGTTTAGGGAAGAAGGGGGTTGTGTGTTTTTTTTTCCAGCACTTTGACAGTGCAATTACAACATTTCAACTCCCCCTAAAGTTGAGATAGCATCAGCTAGTTATGGTAATTGTCTGGCCTGCTCATTATCCCACTACTCTTCACAAAGAGAAGATGCGTGTTTATTAAAAGGCCCAGAGAGGAACATTTATACAAGCTCCACACACCCAGTAAGCCTGCCATTTAGTTTACCACCAGCCTGTTTCCAGTGTAGACTTTGACATTTATGTTTGGTGGAAGAGAAGCTGCCCTCCGCTGCTTATTGCCCTTCTCTCAGAAGCGCCAAATCATTCTTAAGTTCCTACGAACTTAAGGAAATGTAATAATTTGAGTGTGTGTGAGTGCTCTGGGATGCAAATGGGGTGGGGGGAAATTACAGAACAGGTCTTATAAAGAGACTGAGAGCTTTGTCATTCCTATGAGATGTGCCACTCGGTCTCCGGTAAGGACTCGTTCTCACGCAATTACAGGTGAGTCATTATGCAGCAGGTCTATTGACACTACTTGCCTAAGTGACATGGTGAAGTCTTCAAAAAAAAAAAAAAAAAAAAAGCTTTTTGTTTGGACATTCCATCGTAAAGAAAAGCCAAGTGTTTACAGACAGTAAACCTCTTTACAGGAACAAAGGAGGATGAGCTTTACTTGCATTGTTTTAGTGGGAGCTCTCCATACCTCCATGGTGGAAAGGTTCTCTTTACTCCTAGAAGTTTACGAGATGTTAGAAGTCTGAAAGTGCTTGTATTTTTGTGTTGGACCGTCAGACTTTCTGGTAAGTGAGAACTCTCTTGCTATTTCCTTTATCAAGAAAGTATTTGAAATGTGTTTTTAACCATGAAATGTAGGTGCATATGCTTCTGGAAAGCTAAAGAGATGGTGTCTGGCAAAAAAGGGATCAGGCAGTGGAGTGTTTAAAGTTGTGTAATACAGCCAATCATTTTCCCCTCAAGAGTTCATTAGTGGTGTGATGTACTGTAGGACACTGCAGGGCCTGTTGTAGAGTAATAAACTAGCCCATAATAAAATCGATTTAACTTCCTGTGAAAGCTGACAAATGAATGAGAATGAAAAAAATTCAGCTTTGAGTGGAGAAGCATAGTTTGAAATATTTTACAAATGAAAGCTTTATGAGCTCTGAGTCATTTTTTGCATGCCACGTCGCCAGCTGGCTGGGAAATCTTTAGCGAATAACACATCATGTAAGAAAAAAACGCCTTGAATTTTTTTTTTTTTTAATTCAGAATTTAGTCATGCTAAATGACTGCATGATCTCCGGTCCTCGCTCTTCTTTTGTGCACATCCAAAACTCACACATTCAGATGAAATATATGTCCAAAGAGGAGGACAGCAACAAGTCATATGCAAGCTATTTATTTAAACTCTGCTTTTCCCTTTATTTGAACTTTTATTCTTTTGCAACAACGCCGTGCATTCTGTCATAATATTGTCTGCTATTGTTATCATGTCTTATCAAGTTGGAAAACTTCACAAAACTATGCAGAACACGCGGAAAAAATATGTTTAATTCAAAGTCATTTTAGAACCTCATCACTAAAATCTAGATATCTAGATATCCAAAACTAAAACACTTGCTGTTTCTGCAGCTAAATTAAAAGCAAAATAAATGACCAGAGAGGCCTGGACAGAAGTTTTGCAGAGTATCGTGAAAAATGTATTCTTGCAGCCATTCTTCACAGATCCAGATAATGGTTGAAATGCACAAGTTTGTTGGTTACCAAAGATTTGAGTTACTGCAGAGGAGTTCCAAAGAAAACCGTTCAGCTCGGTCCTTGGATCACCCTCAGTAAATGGACCATTGTTTCTGAAAGCACATGTTGCTCTGGAATTTATTTAAGTATTATTTTAAATGCCTTGAACACCACAAAGAAGAATCACCTCCATTTTTTATTAGGATGTAGAAAAGAGCTGGAACTCTATCAGCGATGCTCTCCCCTGCACAAACAAGTGCTTGTGGTCTGCGTGTTAATGTGTCATTCTCTGATGTTCTTTAGTCCCAAACTGGAAAGAATTAGTCCACGCTCTCTTATTCTCTCTTTAATCAGGAGGGGCGATCACGATGATGGCTCATGTCAGTGTTGCTCGAGGTCAGGGCCTCTTGTTTCACTCTCCCACTCATCCTTCCACACATGCATTGAAAAGCACACACACATTTTTTTTTCTTATTTTATTTTTCAGGGTATATCATTTTTACACAAAGACACAGGCGCGCACACACACACAATCAGGTTTGAAACTTTAGACCCTTCTCGCTGTCCATCTGTAGGGGTTATCTGTGTGACACCTTCTCTCACCCTTGTCTGTGACTCATCTCCACTCATCACACACACCTCTGCAATGGCACATGACAACCAGGACGCTCAGTGGTGCATTTAAGGGGATAAGGCTGTCATCGATGGAATACGATGACCTCAGGGTCATCGGCACTGATGCAGTCTGCGTACATTGTAAGCAGCAACAGCTAATAGAAGAGGAAAAGTCTTATGGGTTCAGCTGCAATTGACGCAAAATAAATCAATATTTCTAAGATATTAAAACACCTCAATGGGCTTCATATTCTTCAATTGACACTTGGCTGAGGCTTCACTCAAACCTGAAAAAGTTCTCATCCCAGTTCTGACGGAAAGTGCTGAATTCAGAAGGAACCTCACCTTAATTCCGCTTTTATAGAACAAACTACATTGTGTTTATGTGCCTGTTTGTGTGTGAAGCCTCTCATGCACATTTAAGTACAAGCCCTCGCTCACAAATTTGCAGGTGCTCGCTCGCTTCGTGCTGCTAATGTCTTTGGTGTCTGTCAGTGGGGTTTGAAGAAAACAATGACGCCCGCTCAAAGAAAGCTTAATAACAGCAATTGCAGCCTCTACGATTAGAAAGAGTATCAGATATTTCCATCTTGACAACTGTTCCCAAACAAAGCAAGCAGGAACAGAGGAATCGGGGGGGGGGGGGGTTGAAGAGCGTGATCATGTGTGATTAAAACCCTTCGGAAGTCGTTTTGCTCTTACCCTGCCTCCTCGCCTGGGAAGGGGACCAGAGTGGAAATTTCCACTTGTCAAAGAAACAACCTGCAGGTCTAAAATTTGGTGTCAAGTGCCAGTGTCGCTGTGTGGACGGAATGCTTCTTTTGTGGGCAAGTCTCTGGTGTAATTTCGGGCAGGGCAGGGTGTCCCTGCAGTAGGCCTTTCTTCCTCAGGCCCTGTGCAGTTTCATTAGATACGACTAATGAAAAGATGGCTGGCCCCACAGCCTGGCCCCCCGATGCTCCTCTGGCTTGTATTTAGAGCTCCTGCCTTGCATCTCCCACTGAACAGGTGTGCCCTCCATCATTATGCTAACTGACTCAAAACACTAGTCATCCCCATCTGATGTATTACTGTGACTTCACTTTAATGCTTTATTGAAGTTATTAAAACTACCAATATATCAGAGATTCTTTATTTTTACTTGTTGTTGGATGGTTAACCATATCATTTTGGTGGGATTAACACAATAACTAGTAGCATTTTTCATCACTAAACTCATTTCACGGCTTTGAAACCTCTGACAAACTGATAAATCATAAAAAGCCTTCTGTAATTAAAGAAAGCTGTTTATATACATCTGTTCTGTGTCGCTCCACCATTCCCTTCCTTATGAAACACTAATTGTCCTTTCAGCATAATAATAGTTGATATACAGTGTGGTGTCATTTGGTGACAGTTCATTGTTTAGTTACAGATGCCTCCTTGGGCTACTTGTAGTGTCTCCCTTTCAGCTGCATGAATATCTGAAAAGAGAACTGGTGTTTGGCTGGAGTAAGATCTCAGTGTTTATTTGCTAACAGACTCCCTCTGTGTTCATATGCTGACCCTTTGTGTGGCTCACTGAGAGGCAGGTGGATTGTGCCTCCGGCTTGTGGGCTACAGTTTGAAAGCAACAACGTGTAACTGGAGATGTAACATGACCCTGAGGCAATTAGGCCCACAATGAGGACGTTTTTTTTTTTCCACATTCACCCCTTTTGTGTTGCTAAATACTATTTAAGAGCAAATAAAATGTGGAACCTCTGGTGCCATGGCAGTGAGATTGAGGAAAATAAATGAGCAGGTACCAAAACAGCAGCAGCTAAAGCTTCTCGTGGTGCATAGGTTAGGAGAACAGCTCTGAAGAAAGTCTTTCCTTTGAAGTCGATCACCCTTGTACTTTTTTTTAAGGTGTTGAGGGGATATGGGTGAGGTTGAAAGGATTGGAAGATGCAAAGTTAAATGATAACATTTTGGAGACGCTTTTCTGTGTGTTCAGAAACAGACTGTGGAAAGGTGCAAGAAGGCCTGGAAGCAGAAGACCCCTCACCTCCTTCCCTCTTCTTTTGCTCCCTCCTCCTTTCAGTTGCCATGTATCCCTCCTTGAATGGAGTGTGTCTACCGGATCTGCCCAGGATGAAATGTCATATCTCAGACTGATCCTTATCTCTTAATCGCTTCCTTTGTCTCCCATGATTCCACAGACCTTCCCTAACTTCCCTCCTCGGACACTGGCCTTTGATGTGTCTGCCACAGTTAGAAACGCTGGGGGTGGGATACTTGTGATTTCTGCATGTATGTGTGTGTGTGTTTTGAAGTAGTAGTCTGGTTCTGTTCTGAGCTAACAAAAGCCCCCCCTGCCGCCGTCCCGTTCCCCCCCCCCCTCCCAGAGTTTATCAAGATTCTGTGGTGAAGGAGACAGCTGGAAGGGGTTGGTGTTTCACTTGTTTAGGGTTAAAGTCTAACGTGGTGTTGCAAAGCTCAATGAAAACATATGGAATGCTTGTACATGCCATTTATGTTTGTCCTGAACATTTTGGAGGGCAGGAGAAGTAATACGTCGTAGTAAGTTCCTGTTTTTGCATTTGTGTGACTCTACGGGGTAAAATCTGATTCTGGTGACACATCAACCTCAGAAACTTTCTCTTAAGTCCACAACCAGATGTTTGAATGGGACACAGACAGTCAAATGTTGAACAAATGTTGAAAAATCCCCAGCAGACGTGTACAACAAATGAAAAATAACAACATCCACTGGGTCTTAAGCTTAAGCAGTTAAGTCTGGGACAGTTTCTATCATACATTATTTACATCTTGGATCTAAAATGAGCATGAGTGGTATATCTCTACCCGATAATTTTAGCCATTTTTAGCCCTAGGATCGGTCTGCTGGTCAGCCTGTCTGCCTGTCTGCCTCTCTGGTCCAGACTAAAATATCTTAACGACTGATTGCTACAAAATTTTGTGCAGACATTTACAGTTCACAGAGAATAAAGATAAAATTGCTGTGGTGATACCAACTTTTCATGGTGTCACTTTGGTTCAATTGTACAATTGGTTGCGGACTAAACACCTGCAACATTTCAGTCTGAACAGAGGTAAGGTGCATAAAACTAATAAGCAAATGCTAATACACAGCATTAAAACGATGAAAACCACGAACACCATAAGGAGAGGTACTATGGCTTGTTAGGCTGTAGATCCATGTGTTGCTTGCAAAGTAATGATGGGTCCAAAGAAAGTTGGTCCCATAGCTCATTCAGGCTGTGCCCATCCAGATGCCATGCACAGAGGCCTGACCACCTGGTGCTCCCACGGTTGGTGTTTCGGACCACCTGGAAGAGAACTCAAGCCAGACTGATGACTTATTGAAGTGATTTTGTCCTGCAACTGGCTTTGGAAAACCACAATGACTTCCCAGAAATGATGGTAATACGACTGGCAGTTTTTCATCATTTTGCTGTAAAAAAAAAAAAAAGTGATTTGAATAACTTTACAGAAATAAACAGAAATCTGAACATTGGGTAACACCAGATTCAATCTATGAAGATATTAAGCTTCAAGACCCATTAATCCAGAGAAACGTACAGCATGATAGAGCTGCCGCTGTGTTGATATTTAATCTAGTCAAAAATATCTGATACAGCTAAAGTTGATTGTTCCCAGTCAGACACCGAGATGAAGCTGACTTCAGACATTACTCTGACAGTATGCCGCTGTGATGTGACCATTATTACAGCAAAAAAAAACAAAAAACCTTCTCTTAAAATAATCTAAACTTGTTTCAAAATACCTCAGAATGTGTAAATCGTTGCCATCTTATGTTTAACCTGAGATAACAGTGATCCTTAGAGATAGACCGATCAGTCAGTAGAATAACATTAATGTGACGTTTTGCTGAGAAACACTGGGCTTTGGCATTTGTGTACATGTGACTTTGATATGTATCATCAACCTAAACACTGTTAAATAACAAACCCAGCCACCCATGGCAACAGCATTACCAAGAGCAGCACTATCCCCCAGCAGGACAACATGTCCCCAAAACAGCACAAATACAACTGCAACTTCATTTATAATGCACTTTAAAAACAACAAAGTTGACCAAAATGCTACAAAGTGCAAGATAACATAAAAAAAAAGCAGTGCAAAAACTGCTCAGGAATGGCCTATAGAACATAAGAGAGAGCCTAAGGCCCTGATTCCACCTCTAAACTCCACAGATCCCAATCCAAATGAGCGTCCCTGGAATGTGTCACAACAAGCAATATTTACGGAGGCAGATCCCCCACTGATAAGTGCATCTAATCATACAATACAATGGGTTTTAATTTTTTTTTTTTTGCCTTAACTATATTTTCTTTACCTTTATTATGAAACACTTGTCTCTTTTTGAGTATATATATATATATATATATATATATATATATATATATATATATATATATATATATATATATATATATATACTTGTCTCTTTTTGAGTATATATATATATATATGTATATATATATATATACATATATATATATATATATATATATATATATATATATATATATATATATATATATATATATATATATATATATATATATATATATATATATATATATATATATATATATATATATATATATATATATATATATACATATATATATATATATATGTGGAGTGAGATAATTGTGGCATGGTTCAAGCACATACATTTTGTCATGTTATTCTTTAAAATTAATCAATCAAGAAAACTTTGTTCATCCCAAGGGGAAATTCAAGTTGCTGAATCAGCTGAAATTTAAGCCTACTGTTTGCATTTTGCCTTTAGTTTGAGGCTAAAAAGGGACCATTGTGGATGAAAATAATTAAATTATTTATTTTCAGCCTTAGGCTTCACTTTTGTTGAAGCTTACTAGCACACATTTGCCCTATAATTATTAGATTTTCATTTTGTTTAATGTCAATGACTCTGCAGTAGATGCAGATTTTTAATGGCTCCAAATAGCATGGCATAGATGGGAACACAACACCAAGGTGGACATGCTAATTTTTACAGAGGATGCTGTGGTCACGGCAAAACGAATGGGCAAAACTTCTGTTTAATTTCAGAAAACACAAGTGTTTGCTTTCACATGAAGGGTCTAAAACTGGTGGCAAAGATTTGTGCTCAAGTTTATTAAAATACGCAGTCACACAACACTGTATTACTATTCAATAAGACAGACTGTAAGACACTGGTACCTCGTTCTCCATGCCACTATGGTGCTGATACCTGCAGTCTCATTAAAAACAAAGAACCAAAATATCTCTGTGAACTATCCAAAACATAGCCTGCAGGGTGCAGAATAATGATATCCCTTCAGTTTGTCATAGTAGTAGGCTTGTGCCTTAAAGCTTGTCATATACTCCACTTGGAGAATTATTTTCTTGTTCAAGTTGATGCTTCTACATTTTTGATGGTGCGAGGTTGAATGAATAGTTTTAATATAGAGATGATTGAGGGGGTGAGAAAGTACACAAATAAATGCAACATAGGTGATATTTAAAAAAAAAAAGAATCCAGTCTCGGACACATCCCTACCCTGTCACAGATTAAGTTTCTTGCTAAATATGAAATAACTCAGTCATTTTAATTGTTTACTGGACATAAAAACACAGATATCCCCCTGCGGTAATCCCTGTCCCATCGCACATGAAGCTTCTCGTGGAGTATAAATTGACCGGACCAAAACAAGCATTTTTCTGGTTCTTGCAGCCTCGAGAACAAGAACTTGCTTCTCGTGGCGCATGTAACAAGCTTTAGATGGTAAAATTGCTAATACAAGCAGAATGAAAGGATTAAATTAGTTTCTTTAAACAAGTTTAAAACTAGTTTAAACATGTTACTTTTAGTAATAAAATGAAATAACATAACACATAAGCATGCCATGTTCTGTAAGGAGTGATTTCTCCACAGTGCCATGAATAAATGTACATGAAATGGTAGGAAGTACAGAAACTGATTTTTATCAGCTTATTTGGAACAAGGGAACATGCAAACATTTGTTACATGCGCTTTAACTGATCTACTGCAGGCGGGTGTGTGTAATAGTTGTGTTTGAATAGCTGTGTGAGAAAGCAAAGGAAAAGAACAAAGATTGACAGAAAGAGTTTTTTTTTTTTAAATGACTAAACTTATCTTCAAACAGATTTATGAAGTCATATCTTTGAATTTGATTGTGTATGGGTGGAAAACACACCCGTCTACCCTATCATAAGTCATTGTTGTCTGGTTGGCTCATTGTGTCAACTCAACATCCGCAGCATCAGTCTTTGGTCCTAAAGAAATGCCGGGATGAATCCGGGGTGATGGGGGCACATTGTCTGCACCCTCTGGTGGCAGGATGAAACAGCACAACCTGCCTTTGTAAGCTTGCATATTTGTACAGAAAGGCTTTTTGTCCCCCTCTGTGTTAATCTGAAGACAGTATAAGAACATGTCTTCTCAGGTGAGGGCACAATACTGTGTGTTTGCGTCCGGAAGTACGCACCATCAGCTGCATACCTGACAAAGATAGGAGAACTGGCTGACAATTAGAGGCTATTGCTACTGCCAAAAGCAACATAATTCAATTCAATGAAAGAGTGGGGCCCTCACTGGGTCCACAGCCACCTGCAGATAAAGGAGGGTGGAAAGCAGAGAGATGAATAACAACAATAGAGTCAAAGAGAAAATGTCACCATAAGACACATCAACGTGTTTATATATTACTATTTATAAGCAGGTGTGTCCAAATCCTGAACAAATTCCTACAAACGGAGAAGCATTGTTCCATCAGCCAGTATATCTGTGAGTATTTGCAGACGGACATTGGAGCAGAGAGAAAAATAAGCCACGACCTTTCTCTAGATCTGCATGTGAGCTTTGGTACATTCTGACTCTCCCTCTTTTGTGAAGGCTATTCAGTATTATGCTTGTTGTTTGCATGAACATACACAACTGTATACATTAGAACTATGAATGCTGGGGCATTCAAGAGTGAGATCACAAACAGATGGTTTCAGCTGTAAAAGTCTGCAGCCATTATTCCAATCTAGCTGTGCGAGTGAGCAGAGGTCATTTTCTACACATATTATATCCTCAAGCTTCAGGGGAAAAGCTTGTTCAATAAGCACTTAAACCAGAAATGCAGCTGGGGATCCCAAGCAAATCGTATATATTGCTTTTGCATTATCTGGGGGATTACTTCATGTACCCTTCGACACATTGCTGTATTTTTATGTTTGAGTGACATAGGGTTTTGCATGAGTGACAAAGTATTGACAGAAGAAGCTCAAGGTGGATGAATGGCTCAACAAAATGTCAGTCAGACACATGAAGCCACTGTTTGGTTACCGTTTTTTCACTTTAGAAAACAAACATCTTTTCATCACCCTTAGGGTAGTTAGAAATGTATTTTAGCTTAATTTTCTTTGCTCTTTGTTGTCTCCAACTTTATCTTTAGATGTTGAGGAATACATTATGAGACCAAACTGTTTGGCCTTCTTTAAAAATGACTATTACTTGCAGCACTTTGTTGCCACAGGAGTAAATAACTGCAGCTTGTGATAAAATGGAAAGAGGAAAAACTGTGAAAACATACAATTAAACCTCTCAGCTTGTAGCATGTGTGTGTGTGTGTGTGTGTGTGTGTGTGGGGGGGGGGGGGGGGGGGGGGGGGGGGGGGGGGTGCTCCTGCTGTGTTGATGCATCAGAAGGAGCTAAACGTAGAATCTTAAATCCCAGTAGAAGCATGAGGTAGAATACATGACAGATGTGAGTTGAGAAAAATGCACTATTTTGCTTTTTCTTTTTTTGTTATGGTTCTGGTGTTGTACAAAAATATGAGGAAAGCTAGGGAAAAATACCTTACTAATTAGGACCAGGCTATCTTAGTACATTGGACGTAGCAAGGGGGTTTCCAAAACATCCAGAGTCATTTGTCCTTTGCATTTGAGAGAGGATGTACACACTGCTTATGTTGCCCAGTCTCCACACGAGCGTCAGCCACATGTTCACCTTATGCTAAATACCGTCCAGCACAGTTTTTGACAATTATCTGAGAGAAGGTAGTGGACAAAAAAATAGCTTTTTTAGTCTCTATCTGAGAATTTAATGTAAAGTACAAAACATGGGGTCAGTATTGTGATAGTTTAAAGGCAGACAAACAACTGAAGAACATAGTTTGACTGGTCAACATGTGGTGTGTGTCTGTATGTGTGTTTGCGTGAGGCTCACGGCCACAGTCATGCCCGGAAAAGCTTGGAGCACAACCAGTCATTAGGAAGTCAGGCCGTCTGGAGTGCATTATGGGCTGGGTACTGTAACTCTTACAAGCAGAGGCTGCTATCAAATCTGTGATGAGGGGAAGGCGGAAGGAATTAGAGACTAAAGGGGAAAAAAAAGAAACAATTTATCATACCTGTGTCAAATTCTTGATTTAGATATCATTAATGGCTCTTTTTTTTTTTAAACTTCCTTATCGGTAAAGCTACTGAACATCAGTAAAACAAAAAACATTCTGTTGCAAGTAGTCAAAGCAGAATTGCTCAGGTCTTGTTAATGCAGGTGAAATCTTCGGAAATTTGCACAAAACCGAACCCAGCGAGTGAGGCAAGTTGAAAAAGAAGGGAGAAAGAATATGAACAGAATGGCCAACAGTAGATCCGTGTGAAGTTCAATTCATTTGAAGACAATGTTAGAAACATTGGATGGATGTGTGTATGTATCTGTGTGTGTGTTTGTGTTTGTGTGTTTGCCTGAATCAGTACTATGATGCAAGCCACAGCGGACGTTTAGCCATCAGCTCTCAACAACTTGACATGTTTGGGTCCTTCATGTCAAATCAGAGCTTACATTGGTTCTGTTTAGGTTTGGATATGACATCAAATGGTTATGATTCACTCCAGACCATACACAAAAAATAAAGCTGAAAAAAACCACAAGATTACATTACAATGTACAACACAAGAAAAAGAAAGACAGATAAAGAGGAGGAAAGAGAATTAAAAGTCACTTCAAGCTTACATTATAAGGAATGTAAAGTAGGAATACTTTGAAATAAAGTTCGGCATCTTTGGCTGTTGGGTTATTAAGATGTATTGTGTGCTTTTTGAACTGCAAATCATCATACAAAACAAAAAAAATTAAGAGAAGAAAAAATATAATAAAATTGCAGCATTGCACTATAATACTGCATGGCAGCACCAGTGTTAAACTGGATTTGCAGAAGTTTGACTAGCATTTATCTTTGATGTCCCCTGTTTGATTTCTTGCTTGTGTTGTTTTCTGTCTCAGATTCAAGTCATTAAATGGGCAATTTTAGGATTTTGGTCAAAGCGTTGTGACTAAATTACTGTAGAAAAGAATAGATGAAGAGAATAATATTCAACATAATGAGTGAAAAATAAATGACAGAACACGTGGGTTAAGTGTAGGCATGACCCTTCAAATAGGCACTATGCAGAGGAATATACCTAAGATGTGGCTTTGCCACTCAGCGATGAAATATACTTTTTTTTAAAGTTCAGTAAAATGGGGAAAACGTTCTATAAAGAAGTAGTTCTGTGGTGATCATGTGCTGCCAAGAGCAAGACTAACAAGCAGCCAGTAAGAATCATTTTTACTGACTCAATAAATGTAGAATTATTTGAAACTAGAGGGAATAATACCATTTGTCATCCTCCAAAAGATCTAAATGACAAAACATCACATCTGGGAGTTTAAAAGTTCTCAGTTATCAAATACTCAGTCATTTTTGCTTTTTCCATTCAGGGAAGCTGGAGCCTTTCCCAGCAATCAGCAGGTAAGAGGCAGGGTACACCCTGGACAGGTCGCCAGTCCATCACAGGCCTAACACGGGGAGAGAAACAACCACTGGAATTCACCCATAGGGAGAATTAACAGTGACCACGTAACTTAAAGTGCAAGTCTTTGGACAGTGGTAGGAGGTCAGAGTACCAGGAGGAAACACACACACATACAAGGGCAAACACATAAACTCACACACAGAAATACTACTGGTTGAACCCCTCCACAGTCAAGGCTCAAACCAGCAACCATCTTGTTGTGATACCATCCAATACAAAATTTAAAAAAAACAAAAAAACAACATTGTTAGCCTCATAACATAATTGCCTAAATCATATTTCAAGGTTTTATGATCAGTGATGTACAAACAGCAATAAGGACTTAGGCAATTATGCTGTGAGACTACCAAAGTGAGTCACTGCTATTCATCATTCAGCCACAAAAAAGAAAAAAAATTTTGGTTCTATGAATGTTTTGCAAATGGGACATAAACTTTAATTTTAAAAACTTGGGTCAAAGACCTGATTTATAAGTTTAATTTCTGAATTTTGCAGTTAAAATGTTTTGTGGGCAACAGAGGTAAGACATCATGCTTGACATCTTGACTTCATCCTTGACTTTTTCTTTTTCATCTAGCAGCAGGGTATAGGAATTGCCTGGCAAGCATCTGGCCCTCATGTTACAGCAGTCAACATATTGAAACACCTGTTTTGATTTATTGTGTTTGGGTAGTTGGTAATGGATGAATTCCAGCACAGAGCTCCTTGCATGTGCTCTGCCAAGAACACACTCCTTTCACAACACTGCTCTGTTCATACATGCTTAAACAAGCACTCACATTCATGCACACACAACAAACATCAACAGTGCATGTTTGTTTGATCCAACACACACACACACACACACACACACACGCACAAGAAAAGGAACTCACAATTTTACAAATGACTTGGATCAGAGATTAACCATAAGAGCAGACTTTCTGGAAGTCAGTGTTAATGCCTTTTGTTTCTCAGCCTTCCCCTGCTGAGCACAGGTGCACTGGCAGACAAAGAAGGGAACAAGTGAGCAAGAACCGATTGGAGAGGAAAGTACAGCAAAAAAAAAAAAAAAAAAAAAAAGAATGGAAGAGAGAGGGCCATGCTTTACTCTGCACTGATATTACCTTTGACACAGTCCCACCTGTTAGCATGGGCCTTAATCAAGCCCTCCTTTTCTCTGAACCAAAGTGCATAAAACCCAGAAAGGCTTTTTGGTGCATTGCCAGAGTTCCTCTTTCTGTTGGCCTTATCTGGTGTACAGAGTAAAGTTAAAGGGAAACAAATAGATACACCATCTGGCAGTTGTCTAGCCTCAACAGTCTGAGGGACATATGATTGATTTTATCTGGAAAAGATGCCAATACACAAACTGACAGAGGTCAGTAGGTTTAGGAAATCCCAAAAGTGGGAGACAGCTGCGGATCTTTCCCTTTTGAATGCTCTCCTGATGGGGATTAGGATACCTGATGTTTCAAATTAGTAATCTAGTATTGTTACATCTCTTTCTTTTATTTTCCCAAAGTGTTTCTATCTTTTGATTGCACTTTGACCAGCTAGTATATCACGTCCGCTCATTCTGGTGGTTCATGGTTGTCGTCATGCTGACGCATGTGTACACAATCTTAATTAGATGGTTGGGGGACGTAGGCGACTGCCAAGGCTAGACGGGGTTCTTCCCTTTCCGGTGTGCAATACCATGACATCACAGTCAAATACAGGACACTATCACTGGTATGATCAAGCTGGAAATTATGTGCTTAGGGAGTAACAGAGCAAACCTCAGATTCCTGTCACAGTACTAGTCCACACATCACCACAGAGTTTGAGCGGAAGTAGTCCATGTGCCAAGGAAGTGTGGGCTGTGCCACTTCAATCCAGGAATTCTTATCATGTTGACTTTTCAAAAGGGATTCACCACATTGCGGTTTTGTGTGCAGCTGGAACAACAAAGTGATGAATGAAGCGGCTAGCAAAGAAAGGCTATGCTCACACACTCACCTCCTCCTTGTTTCTCTTTTCCTTAGCATCCTTGAAAGGTCTACACACATACATATACACGCTGCTCTCAAATCTTGAGGCGACGGGAGAAATTTGGGAGCTGTGGGGCTCTGCAGAGCCACTCTCCTGTGCCGTGGCAATAAAACAAAAGCACTTGTAACATGAAAGAATTCCTGCAATTTACAAGAGGAAGTGAAACATCTGAGAGCTCAGTGCACACTTCTGGGCAAAGTGTCAAAGCAGGGGTCGTTGCTGGTTGATGTTTCTCCACTTCCATCGCCACCACCATCATCTCACGAGGCAAATCACCGTCCATGCATGTGTTTCTGTCAATGCTAAATGCCCTTCCTGTTTCCCATTACACTGCTGTGTCTCAGCAGTCAGTGGGACCTCAGTAAAATACGTTCACCTTGGGTGCAGGGCACCCACTGTGAGCTGTACGGGGGTCATCATGGGCTTCACTTTGAACCTTGCAGCTCCAGGGAACATTCCTTTCTCTAAAAGGTTTCAATTCAATTCAATTCAACTTTATTTATATAGCGTCAAATCACGGCAATGCCATCTCAAGACGCTTTACAGACAGAGGGGAAAACATAATGAAGGCCAATTCATAATAGCCTATATAAGGAAACCAACAGATTGAGTTGAGTCCAACTCAATCTCCCATCCTGAGCAAGCACACTGGCAACAGTGGAAAGGAAAAAACTCCCTTTTAACAGGAAGGAAACCTCCGGCAGAACCCAGGTCAAGGACAGGCAGCCATCTGCCTCTGCTGTGTGGGGGGGAAGAGGACAGAAAGACAACAGACAACAGGAACTGCTACTCCCGGCCAGGGAGACCTGCTGAGACAGGAGACATACATGTTAATGATGCAACACTGTTATGGGGGGGTAAAAGAAAGAGATAAAGAGAAAAAGAAAGAAGCTCAGTGTATCAGGAAATGTCCCTCAGCAGTCTAAACCTATAGCAGCATAACTAAGGGATGCTAACCATCCCTAGCTATAGGACTTATCAAAAAGATAAGTCTTCAGCCTAGTCTTAAAGGTGGGGAGGGTGTCTGCTTCCCTAACACTAACTGGGAGCTTATTCCATAAGAGAGGGGCCTGATAACCAAAGGCTCTGCCTCCTGCTCGGCTCTTTGAGACTCTAGGAACCACAAGTAAGCCTGCAGTCTGCGAACGAAGTACTCTACTTGGTTATCTCTCCAAATGTCATGAGGTAAAATATACTGTTAAGTAAACTCAACTGATATAAACCAGTTGTAGCCATGCAATAGTTAACAGACCGTAACCACTCATGAAATGGCTGGAGCTTGCACCAGAGCAGTGAGTTGCACATTGTCTGCTCCACCCTGCAACTTTGGGAAATAGTTGGTTTTTCTCATACTGTAAGAGCTATAGTCAGACGTTTGCTTCAAGGCCACCGGGGGTCTAAACTTTTATAGGTTCTCTGGTTTTGTGTGTCATTGTTGTCTCACCCTCGATGTGGTTTCACAAAAAGGCATGATATATAGTTTATTTTACAGCTCCTTTGTTTTATAGTAATAAGAGCTTTATTTGTACCTTCAAAGTATGCGAAGATACAACCGCTCTTGGCAAAAAAATTTGTAAAGCATGTGTTTGTGTGTTTGTGTGTCTATGTGCGTGTTCGCAGTTTTCCCAAATTCGGTCTGCATTCATGTGGATAATTATAACTTTATGGTGATTTTTTTCTCTCTCCCTTCCTTAAGACCACATCTGCAGCAGAGGCGAATAGTGGAAGAAGGGTGTAGACCAAACCTTCTGGTTTTCTCTCTTCCCCTCTCGCCTTCTGTCGCTCATCTTCCTTCCAAAACCGGACCACCTACGTTATGAGCCTTTGGTGGACCCAGAACCATTGCTATCAGCATGAGTATACTCAAACGTCCCATAATGACTTCCACTTAGAGCCAGTCCATAAACACTCTCAGATGCACATGGACACCCTCTCAGAGCTCAGGCAGGCTGGCTGCATAATGCTCTCCTCTGCAGAGGCTGCAGTCACTTAACTGGTTTCCTTAATTCCTTCCATAATAGGAATTTGTTTGTTTGTTTGCGCAAAGGTTCAGTGTCGTTTATTTGGCTGCCTGTTTTATGAGTTTTAGGAAAAGTCTTCAGCACCACCCTAAGAATTGTGTGAACGTCATGTATGTGTGTGGCAAAATTCACATATTAAACTCAAGGCTTTTCACCACCGGAGGTGGTTAGCTCTATGTTGAGGCCAATACCTCTGCGAAAGTTTGAACAGCTTCTTGACTTTGTAAAATTCCCAAAGCTTGAGTCCACGCCTTCAAACAATGAAGTCACACGCTGTTGTGTAATTGTGTTTTACTTTATGTTAAATACCATGAATGTCATGTCTATAGCTGGGGTGGAGCAGTCCTATTCCTTTAACTCAATGAATGATGTTGTGTGATTATGTCAGTTTCTTAGTTCTTACTTATTTATATTCTCACTGCCATCTTTAATTTTATTAGCATCAAATGGATAAATTAATTGATAAATGATCAAAAAACAAAACAAAAAAAACGCAGCATCCTGAGAGTGAAGCTGCAAGTTGTTATGTCTTTGACAGTTGCATATACTTTGTGAAATTTTCAAACTTTAATGACAGTAAAGGCAATTTATTCCCTATAGTGACATTTTTTTCTCATTTTTTTTATTACAATAAAAATTTTTATTATTCACCAACATAAATATTAAAAAAATGAAATAATATTGTGGTTTGCCATCAGAATCTAATTCCTGCATTAACAGCTCAGATTACAGGCCATTGTCTTTCAATGCTCAACTTTAACTTACCATGTTGTACATTTACTTTTTAAATGACAGGTCCCATCACTGTACAGTTCACATTCCAGTGTCCAGGGCTCCTTTTCCACTGACCATTTTCAGCCCCGCCACTGTGAAAATAGGCTTATGGAACCAATAAAGACAAACAATGCATAAGTTTGAATGTAGGTTTTCTGATTTTCAGTGAACTGTCTGCATGGCAACTGAGCTTACTTTTAACAGCAAGCCATGGATTATTACCATCCCCAACCTTATTTTCACAACTTATTTAAGTTATTTTGTGAGAATTAAAAAAAAATAAATAAATAGGGGAGGGGAAAAAGTTGAAAGGAAACAATCTGTACATCAATGAGGGTTTAACTAAGAAAACGGCAAACATAGTAAGATAAGCACATGTATGGAGGGCACAACCAAATCTAATAAAGGGTTTTGTTAAAGGACAAAGTTATAGTCACCAGAGAAATGACTAAACTGGACAAATTTCAGTAATGAGAATGGGAAAATAAAAGGAAAATGAATTGTCCTTTCACTGATACTAGCACATTCACTCAGGTGCTCTTTGGCCTGCTTCCATTGGTAGTACAGTTCATTTGGAGTAGCATGAATGCTAACTTTTTACTCTAGTATGATCCAAAAGAGCCTTATCTGGTCCACCTGAAAACTGGGAGTCGCAGTTCACTTGCTAGGAAACTCTGGTCCTTCATGTGAAAGCAAACAGACCACCCGGTGAACTAAACAGAGGACAACACAGAATGTGGCATGTGGAATGCAGAATGTGGCAAACTGCTTCTTGTAAAACTGCATTAGGTTTTAACACCAAAGTATTGGTACATTGCATTGTTTACTTGCAGTAAAGCAGTCATTTTGGTCCTGGCCAATCAACCAACCAGATTTTCTACTTTTGTTATTCTTAGTTTGTGATTGTTTTGGTGGGATATCACCCCTGGTGATCAGCTGTTGTAGCTGCATGACTGTTCTGACGGCTACAAGAAACTGCATTATGAAAGTAAACCAAACCAAATTACCATGGAAAAATTTTCAGAATTTCTCACCCAATCAAACTGTTTCCCTTGGATCATCTTTTGATATTAAAATGCCCTAAAACTACTAAGGTATAATATCAAAGAAAGCAGGAGTGACAAAGGCTGAGAGGGTATGTCTTTCGATAACTCGTTTGTGTTTTAAATCATGTATTTTCCCTGTCCTCAGGCAAGACACTTCACCCACCTTGCCTCCAGTATTGGCATATTAACGGATATGCCAATTGCATGGTAACGGAAGCTACACAAGTAGCTTACGGCTTTTGACTGAATACTGGTTCCTCAAATATGCACTGAGGTCAACATTCAAACGTCAGTGTTTTAGTAGGGGAAATGTTGTGTTCATACTAACATATGTTAACTATCCATATGAAGACCTTCCAATGATTTTGTGAAAGTATTTTTTAAATTTCATTGACAGAGGCCTTCAAAGGTTTAATTTCAGAGAGTACTCGCAAGACCTTGTTGTAACAGGTAACACTAAGGAAATCTGGTCACAATACAGGAGTAAGCATTTGAATAAAGAAGGGATATATTAAACAGAGGTTTAAGAATGGTGGGTGGCAAATGACCCTGGGATGGCACTCTTATCACTAGCAAAGTACATGTAGACACTTAAAGTAACTCCATAATTAAACTATTAGTCCAAGATCCAGAAACTTAAAAAACTAAAGACAATTCTTTAACACAGAAAGGCAGGTGTCAGGATACTTAGGATTAGGTGACAATCAGTGGTCAAGAGTTGTGATGGGACATTATACAGTGAGTTCATTGAGCAAATATTGAGTATTCCAGGAAACATTTACCCAAAGCATGTATCGGGGCTTTACGAGTGAAGTCATTGATTACATCCTAAGCCTTGCTTCCCAAGTGTACCATGTCACTGGTTTTGAAAGTGGCTCAGATCTTGCAAATAAAAAAAAAAAAAAACCCAAAAACAAAAGAACTTTTCTGTGCAATACAAATGATTATTTTCAAAGGTTGTAAAAGTTGTCCTTTTCCCACAGAAAATAGACTAATTAAATTTTAAATGAGAATTTTCACCTTCACCTGCCTGATTAAACCAACAGAGTTACTTGCGTGTCCTTTTATCTTACGAGACTACATGGAAATACAATTGTTGCCAAACAATTGGTTAGCACACATGAAAACAAAATCATGGCTGTAGATATCCACAGGTGTACATAATTCTTATAGCTCAGGTGATAAGAACTTTGGCTTGCAAGATGTAAGGGGGATGAAAACTGATGTTGTTTTAAGCTAACTACTGTCAACTTCATTTGCCTGCAGTAGATTTAGGATCAATTACTTAACAACACATAGCATGGTATTTGCTGTTCATCATCAATGTCTATTGTAATGTCTATAAACTTGTAAAATCTAAAGCAACTTCTCATCAGCAACCATTGTCTCTCAGGACTCCACACGAAGAAAGCTTGTCGGATGCTCTCAAAGTTTACCTTGCCTGTGGGCTTAACTAATGAAGTTTAATGAGACCCCACCTCTCGCCCCGTTGCCGCACCCTGTGTTCATGTGCAGAGCAGATGTCTGACAACAGAGTAGCCTACAGCTGCTGGCTTCTTGAGGTGGCAATGCGGGTTCAATATCAAATTTTGGTGCTGTCCATGTGAAAGGATTTTAATTCTCTGCCTTTTTAAGACATGATGCCAACAGTAGTGGTGGAAGCCCACCATGGCCGAGTTAATGGAGGAAAAACACTGATCATGATTTACCCTTTAGAAAATACAACACATGTTCCATGGTCTTTATTTTATTCTTGACTGACACAAAATGCAGTATGTCAGGGACTACATCAAAGTTGCCTGTGTTAACAGATGGCTTTGTGTGCACATGAAGAAAAAAATTATCAATTTTGAACCAATTTTATATAAAGCTTCAATGTTTCATGAGACTACATCTGGTCATCACTGGTCAAAAATCAGAGCATGGATCAATGTCCAGATATCAAGAAGAAGGAAAAGGGCTGTCAAAGACAAGGTGAGAACAATACAGGGACATGAACTTCTGTCCCCTACATTGGCAAGAACACTGGACATCTACTGACACAAGGCTGTCAATAAGTTGGCAGAGGACTGGAGAGGGCTAAAGTAGTGCTGCACACAGGTGAGAGAAGGAAACAATTAGAAAAAGCCCAGTTGAGCTGAATAAGGCTGATTCGTCAACAATCTTGGCATGATTAACATGGTGAGGAAATCAGAAGTGAGCACACAATAAAAACAGATATCCTAACCACTTTATCCAATGAAGGGTCACAGGGAAGCTGAAACCTATCCCAGCAGCCTTTGGGCAAAAGGCAGGGTACACCCTGGACAGCTCACCGGTCTATTACAGTAAACACAGAGATGTCAAGGTGGAATTGTTAACTGTGACATTACTCGAAAATAATTTAAGCTTATTTGGGGTTTTGTTCCCCTTTAATTTATTTTAAAGCATATTTAAAAATGAGTCACCTTAGAGTTATAATATTCACAATCTAGGATATTCATAAAAGTTCAAAATATGCCTTGAGATTATCAATTCTCAATTTTATCCAGTACACATCTATAGGCAACCATTCCAATAACCTTTAAGAAATGATGTTGGAACATAAAAACTATTTACAGAGGGATGTAGCCTACAGTTTTTATTTCTTTTTCCTTTCTTAGAAAAGCAATTATTCAGATGCACAACTGGTTTTGTATGTTCACAGTATGCTAAGGTAAGCTGACTACCTTTAGTTATGACAGACATGACAAGTGCAATATGAATTTTTTATCTACCCGTTGAAAAAGAAACAAGAATAATATTTCAGACTTAAACTCATGAAACATCCTCACTGATGTAGATATTAACTTGAACTGACAAAAAAATGGAAGAGAAGTCCACCTGCCATACAAGGGTAGCACAAGATTGTTATAAATCCTGAGGCTGGGGGAAAATTCTATACACTGACCTTTATTATTAAAACAGACGCAAACACGGCGATCCAGACTGGGACAATGCAGTCCATTTATTTCGGCACTGGACATATGCTAAAACATAGGCAAGCCACTCTCCAATCGGGACCAGGCGGAAACTATAATTTTACCAACACCATTCTGGGGTACAAAATACTGATGTACAGAAACTAGGCTGCAACATCTCTCCCCCCTTACGTTTTCATGTAAAACTCCAACCATACATTAACTTCCACTGTTGGTAACAACTCAAAATAAAAACACTCCAATGTTTGAAACAACACTTCCTTCCACTTAATATATAACCTTTAGAAAATAAGCTTTTTCTCAAAATCACTTCAAAAACAGTGACAGAACCTAATCAAACTACCACTTGGCCAGCATTGTGGCCTGACTGGTTTACAAGTTCACTCTCTCTGGAGGCTTGTTTTGCCTCTTTGATCTTCTCAGTTCCATCGTAGGAACTTTTTGCCCTGTGGCAGCTGTTGCACAGTCCTCCAAAAGTGGAGCATTCACAGGCTGGACCACCTGCTTTGATGGTTCCTCATTCTGCTGTGTTGCTCCAGGCACCTCAATATCCACTGAGATGTCTCCAATACCCTGAAACCTAGTATTCAGAGGGTTCTCCTCCCCATCCTCAGATTTGACGCGTAACTGATCCTAATGCCTGTGAAAGTGCCGACCGTCTAACAAATCGACAGTGAACGATACTGGCCCTGTCTGGTGACGAACTATTCCTGGCAACCAAATAGGGCCAAGTCCAAATTTCTTTGCAAACACCTTGTCTCCAGATTTGAAAACTCTTTCTTTGGCATGTTGGCCCCATCTAACCTTCTGCCTTGCTTGTGACTGAACCACCCTGGGTCCAACACCTGGATGAAGAAGATCCAGATGAGATTTTAGCCTCCATCCTCACAGCATTTCTGCAGGGGACACCCCAGTTGTGGTATGAGGAGTGATCAGGTTCTGGAACAAGACAGCTTGGTCCCAGGGCATGACCAGATATTTTCTTCAAGGTATCCTCTAGATTCTCCACCGCCTGCTCTACTAAACCATTTGAGGCTGGATGATATGGAGTGATGCGAACATGGCGAATGCCTTTCCTCTCCATGAATTCCTGAAATACCTCACTTGTGAAGGCGGGCCCATTGTCCGTAACAATAGTATCTGGTAGGCCATGTGTGGCAAAAATACCCCTAAGCGTCTCTGTGGTGGTGGTGGCTGTCATATTTGACATGATGTGGGCATTTAGCCACTTTGAGTGAGCATCTACCAGAACCAGGAACATGTGGCCCATGAACGGTCCTGCAAAATCCAAGTGAAGTCGGGACCAGGGACAGCCTGGCTACTCCCAGGGATGGAGTGGAGCTGGTCCTGGCATTTTCTGACATTGTGGACATTCTTTTACTTTGCCCTCAATAGCATAGTCCATTCCTGGCCACCACACGAAAAACCTGGCCAGGCTCTTCATCTGTGACACACCAGGGGGAGCATCATGCAGCTCCTCCATCAACTGTGCCTGCCATGGTATTGGAACAATCAACTGAGAGCCCCAGAGGAGACACCCATCTTGAATACTGAGCTCCAACTGTCACCTCCCAAAGGGTTTGAACACTTCCTGCTTGATGGACGCTGGCCAGCCCAGCATCACCCACCTTTTCAATTGTGATAAAACTGGATCTCTGTCTGTCCACATCTTTGTCTGTTTCACTGTCACAGAAGTCTGGGATAGTCTTTCTAGCAAGAACACAGTCTGTGGTGGCATACATGAGTTACGAGGTGCATCAGCGAGGGGAAGATGGCTGAAAGCATCAGCATTAGCATTTTCACTGCCGGCCCGGTACTGTATTTCATATTAATAAGCTGAGAGAGTTAACGCCCAGCGCTGCACTCTTGCTGATGCCATGGGGGAAATGGCTTTTGACTCACTGAACAACCCTGTTAAGGGCTTGTGGTCTGTACAAATGATGAAAGGGCAACCATATAGGTACTGGTGGAACCTTTCAACTGCGAATACTACTGCTAGTCCCTCATTTTCCAGAGGTGAGTACCCTTTTTCTGCTGCTGTGAGTGTGCGTGCAATATCAATTGCTTTCTGGAAAGTCAGTGTAGCTTCTCCCAACAGTCTGCGCTGCATGCCATCATCATCGATGTCGCATACCAACCATGCAGCCACTGACATGCCGGACCTGCGGGAACATGTGTGGAACTTGAAATGCTGAACAATCGCTGACGGTTTTGGATTCTGATGATCCTGCACCATGTTCACCAGCTCCTTAAATTTAATGTCCCCCGGGCTTCACAGCATAACCAAGTTACGTATCAGTTTATACATCCTGGCTCGTCTGACTCTACAAACTCGGTAAGTGAACAGAACATGACCATGTCAGAACCACATACTAATTTCTCCGATCTATTGACAGAACTTGGTTTTTAATCCTCGTCGCCAGTGTTATCTCCTAAGGCTGGGGGAAAATTCTATACACTGAACACATGCTAAAACCCAGGCAGGCCACACAGGTAGGCTGCAACAAAGATGATGGCTTGTATTGATGGAGAGTTTAATGGCCCAGTCCAAAAATCCAGTTTTCATCCCTCTACAGCTGTGTTTGCAACTAGTTTTTTTGTTTCATTTTTTCAAAAATGACCCTGCAGTGCTAACTGTATACCAAAATGTTTTTTGGTTTTTTTAAAAATCTTCTTTTAAAGAATAAGACCCAGATGTGACTCACTGGTAATTAGTCATAGCGTTGTTTTTATTATTATTATTATTATTACTTATATACTCTTTTGCTTTGAAATAACCAAAAAGTGCAAAATAAAAAAAACACCTGCAGTTTATTTGTCACCAAGATAGACACAAATATTCACACATCAATTTGGCCAAATCTACCAAACATATCATACACCCCCTGTTGTTAAAGATTCGGTGGACTATCTCCTGCTTGCTCTGACAGGATAAAAGTGATAAACCTTTGGAAATGACATTTTTGCCAGCAGACTGTAAAGACTGTTACGTGACAACAGAGCATCTCCTGAAGATAGGAGAAAGAGGAGGGGAGATTAAAATCAGACTCTCATCTGCTCTGCTCACATCTTCTGTCAGTGTTGACATTTCACAAAGTCTTATATCAGGTCTGAATGTGGTTTTGAAACTATGGCACTGACATTGTGGTTCTGAAGCTCAGCTGCGGAAAACACATTTGAATGTATCATGTTTTTGGCTGTTTGGAATTTCCAAACCAAATGTGAATGAACCCTGATGCTGTATGTAAATGATAATCAAGTGCATATGTTCATGTTCCTACACAGATGCAGAAATTAATCAAAACCATCAAGATAAAAACATCCAATGCCATCTTTCATCTGGTTTGTTTTACAAGTTTTCCATCACATGTTTAAGCCTCAGGCAAAACTCTGCGTCAGGTTTTGCAATCAGATTGCTTTAATCTGTTTAGGACATTGTCTCCCCTTCCATCAGTACACAGGTGAGTTATCTCTGCAGCACTGCATCCTGCCAAGCGTGGAGTTTCACAGCTCAGAGGCCACTATCTGAACTCCTGCTGAACAACAGTCTTCACATGGGGGCTGGTGGGTGGACATAGCAACAGCTCACAAGATGAGACATAAAACCAAGCTATGCCATGATGTGCTTCCCATTAGGCGATGTTTCAAACCCCAGAAGATTACAGATTGTCAGATAAGAAATGCATGTGACAGGGCAGGTGGGTGTTGCTCTGAGACAGGGAAGGGATTCCTAATAATAAAAATATGTGAGTAAAACATAAGAGGCTTCTAACATTTTTTTCAAAATCATCATATTTGGAAATTTAAAAAAATCCTACTGTGTAAAGGTGATAAAATCAGCGTATGACTGCCATGTTAATCTGAGAAAAGTAAGGAGAAAAGCAGTCACAGATCAAACTGCATGGTATTGTGCAACATTATTTCAGGGCAGGCTGCATAAACAGCAAGTCATATTGGGCACATTTAGTGTGCATTTTTATGCACAACAACCTGGTTTTCATTAGGAAAAGAGTAAAAATACAAAATGGGATGTCATTCTTGCACAGCAAAAAGTCAAAAATGGAAGTTTTTTTCTTTCTCTATGAGTCATGTAGAGTTCCTCGGTAGGTGAGTCAATTAAAACTGTGAGTGAGTCATTTACTGTTTGTGACTCACATTTGGAGGCAATTTTTCTTTGAGTCACCTATGAGGCACCACTGTTCCTGCAACACAAATTGAGTTTCTTGTTTTTCTACAGGTGCCTAAGATAAGGACACAATAGCTCCCTTAATTGGCCTCTCTTTGATACTTCCAGTTAAAGGCATTTCCTGTGTAGTGTCACTCAGTAGGTTACATTCACTAATTATTATTTCTACTTGCTTTCATGCTCTTTAACAATAAGGTGGGTGTGTGATGGTTTTCCTTAGAATAAGGGTGTTTTTTTTAATAACACTAGAAAATCCACAAGCCACAAAATAACAACATTAGTTAGATGAGTACTCCATGGATCATAAAGACATAAGCCAAGTGAGTAAGTAAGCAGTCATGGAGACCACATCCACACTAAGGTGGATACATCTGGGAACCTCATTTATGAGAGAAAATTACTACCAACCAGATGTTTTTAAAGGTTCTTCCATTTAAATGCTGAGACAAAAGCCAAATCTGTGTAGATCTGCCCATATATTTAAGCAGCAAAATAACTTTGCTGAAGGTGAGGATCCTGTTATGATGCTAATTAAAAGAAAAAAAAATGTCTTTAGTTATTTTTTTTTTTGTATTAAAATTCTTTCTGGGCTGCCCGGTGGCATAGTGGTTGGCACTGTGGCCTCACAGCAAGAAGCTTGCTGGTTTGATGCTCAGCTGGGATTGGACAGCAGCCTTTCTGTGTGGAGTTTGCATGTTCTCCCTGTTTATGTGTGGGTTCTCTCCAGGTACTCCGGCTTCCTCCCACCATCCAAAGACATGCATGTTAGGTTGATTGGTTACTTTAAATTGCCCGTGAGCATGTGTGGTTGTTTGTCTCTGTATGAGCTGTCCAGGGTGTACCCTGCCTTTTGCCCAAAGACTGCTGGGATAGGCTCTGGCTTCCCCGCGACCCTTAATCAGACTAAGTGGTTAGGATAATGAATTCTTTCTATTCACCTTGAAGTTCAGCTTTTTATTTATTTTTTCTAATCATTAAGAAGCTCCCAGAAGGTACTTTATTGGACTATGATTTGGACAAAGAGCTTGACTAAGTCATTTTTTCACTAATATGTTGAAAATCTTACCTTAAAATAGTATTTTTTTCTTTGTCTTTGCTGGATTGTGTACTTGTATGTTGCTTAGATTATTCAGAAAAAAAAAACAATACCATGTTTTCTCAGAGTGTTCAATCAGATATTTTAGTGAAAATTTTTACAAGGGCAAGTGATCAAATAAAATAGATAAGTTGTATTTATTTATTGTAATTTTATTTTTTTTGTGTTATTTTGAATGTAATGTTTGCAACATTTTTCAAAAAATCTGTGACACAAGTGTTTTTATTTTCTTTCTTAAACCCCATAATTGTTTGGGAACCAGAGACATCAATGATATACATAAATTCTTTTTTATACGAAATTCCATCAGTTCAAATATTAATACATTTAATAATTTCTTAGATGTTTCCAGCAGGTGACTATTTTAGCTCATGGACATTTCCACAATGAGCCATAGTGTCTATTAGACAAGAAAAAACACAGTAAAGTTATTTTTAAAAGACATGCTGTTCGGAGAGCAACATATTACATCTTGCTATATTGCTTTAAAAGTTTTTTATTAATTGGAGTTACTTTGCTGTCACACAGGTGCATATTAACCCATACCATATGGTAGGGGTGCCCTAAATCATCCCTCAAGGGCCGCTGTCCTGCAGGTTTCGAAGTATCCATTTATTTCAACAAACCTGGCTTCCATTAAATGGATCCAACAGCCAATGAAGTTCTGCACAATGATTAGTTTGAGTCATGTGTTTTGAAACAGGGATAAACTGAAAACCTACAGGATTGTGGTCCTTGAAGACTGGAACTGGGCACCCTTGCCAAATGGTATTAACCAATACTATATGGCCACCAACAAGGTCCATGCCATCACAAATGTTGGTTTTCAACATTGCAATGGTAACAATTGGATGACATGAGAGAACACACTGGAAATTTAACATAATCAATATAACTCTTAATGCTTACATGTGAAAAATGTTTGATTAAGGTGAGGGGAAAGCCTAAATAAAACAGAAAGACCTTAGTTCTTCTGTCCTCACACACTTTTACCCCTTTGTGCACCTCTATCTGTGAGGTGCTGAGAGCAGTGTTTTTGGTCCATCATCACAGGCCGATCGGCTGTAGACAGGAAGAACTGCTCATCTGTTGAAGTGGTTGTGCTGTTGCTGCTGTCTATAGAATCTCTTTAAGTGCTGCTTTAGTTTTATAACCTTACAAAATACAGGCTGTCAGTTCTGTACAGTTTGCTTAACATGATAAAATGGATACAAAGGGGGAGATACAAATTCGAAGCACTTGTACAATCAATTAAAGCCTTTGTGAAATTTATAAGGTATACTTGGTGACTGTGGTAACTTTGTACACGCAAACTCTGATGTTGTGTAAAGGGTGTTTTACTTGATTGGCACTTCTAACTACGAATTAAGTGAAGACAGAATACCTTCACTCTGATGCAACAAAAGTATATTTCAGGGCAGTCATGCCACATACCCAAACACCACAATGGACTCACACACATACACACTCTCCATGCACATACATAGACTTCAAAGGATGCAGAAATTACAGCCTACATACTAACTGGGGCCTGGCACACTCTCTTTGGCTTTCTCCTTGGTTCTCCTTCGTCTGAAATAAATACACCCGGCAACACAAAACAGGCAAATACAAAACCAGTGAAACACATGTTTCCTTCACAGTCCAAAGCCATTGTTTTTCCATTCATTTCAAATGCAAATGGAAAAGTTTTGTGAAAACTTTCTCTTTGAATGATAAATTCTTGCTCGCATGCACTTATTTCAGCTTTTGATTTCGTTTTGTTAAATGCTAGGATACCCGCATGCGATGTGATATCTGACACCTTGTGTTTTTCCCCCTGCTTTACCCTCTGAGATTAGTGACACGCATAGTGCCAATCCAGCATGTTGTAGTTCAGATAACGGTCTAAGATGGTTAAAAATGTTGACAGCTGCACTCTTAGTCTTTCTATCCTCATCACTCTGCTGAAAATCATTACTATCTTGTTTCGCTTCTTAAAAATTGATAGAATGATGGTTTCACTGTGGGTACTCGAAGATAGAAGGCAAATATGGGCATCATATTTCCAAAGATCGTCATAATATATTATATTCCTCCTGGAGGCAATATTTAACAAAACCATTCCAGGGATTCCTGGGCTCTGAGTATTATCTGTTCAGACCACCATCCATGAGAGTTAAAAAAGCAGGCAACCTGTAACCTTTTAAAGATGAACATCGAAGCATTTGGATTTGCACAAAATGTTTTTGACTTGTTAAGTGAAGACCTTTAACAACTGAGAGGAGCTCTATGTTTTTTAGACAGTAGGTTTATAAAGTACATCTGCTTTCTTTGTTGAGAGAGAAGTGTTCTCTCTCATCTTTCTCTTCCGCTATAAATCAGAAACCACAATGGCACAGTGGATAAAAGTCAGAGACAGCCCAGCTCTGTTGTACATCTTATGAGCAAAAGCAAAGTCTCTGTTTATGCTCTCATACATTTGTTTGTGCTGTTTCCTTGTCTGTCAGCCACATCTATTCATCATTTAAAATGTCTTTATTTTCAGTGCTATGCGTGGCTGTTAGGAGAGCAGCGGCGCGATGGGGCAAAGCATGCTCTTGATAGTTTAAATGATTGCATGTATTCTCTGTGTAAAGGGAAATTGTGGTGGAAATTGTTCATTTACCCAAAGCCCTTCTGCCTTTCTGATTGGTATTACGACTGTGGAAAGATGTGGTAAACCATTATTTTGGTATTTTCTCCCCTCTTTTCTTCCTTCTTACTGAAAATGTGAGGCTGTTTTCAGAATAATTTCTCTTACAACTGTTACCAAGTCTGTTCCAAACACACACACACACACACACACACTCCAAGAGCCAGCTGGAAGAGGCCCACCCTGCAGCCTGATCTTGTTAGTGGTGCAGTGGAGAGTGCAGCCACACCTCAAAAGAATTGAAAGAAAAGATGGGGCAAAAAGAGACCAGTGTTCTGGGTTCAACCCCTTATTATTCTCACATTATGCTCATGCATGGAATAAGACTGTGGTTGCTTCTACTGCTGTGAGAATTCTCTCCGATCAGTCATTCGCTCTAATATGTGGGCACAACGTGATGCTTGCATTGAGTTATTTACTGCGATTGCTGTGTGATCAAATGATGTCTTAATATGTAAATGTCATGGCAGTCAGCATCTCTTTGTTCCAGTCCCAAGCCTGGATAAATGCAGGGATTTATTTTGTTGTGCCATGACAGTGGCTCAATGACAAATAAAGCTGATTCTGTTTCTGATTCTGATTTTGCACAAATCAGATTTTAAAATCAGGAAGGATGTTTGGAAGGCCACACAGTGCTATGGTGGGCAGCACCACATCCATGATGCTTAGCTGGAGTCTTTCCGTGAGGAGTTTGCATGTTCTCCCTGTCTATTTTTCCTCTGGGGTGTGCAGCTTTTCACTGCAGCCCAAAGATATGCATGTTGGGTTAATAGGTGATTTTAAATTGGTTGTCAGTCGCTGTTTGCCTCTGTCTTGGCCGTGCAATGCTCCAGTGACTCGCCCACAGTGTACCTTGTTTCCTGCATGAGAGTATCTTGAAAAGGGTCCTGCAACCCCTGAGCTAAATGTAACTGACACAGCTGGATATCGGAAGACACATCTAAACACTTTTGGTATCGGGGAAAACCCTGAATGAGGCATAGTTGTTGTTTATTCTTTTTTTGTGTGGTTTGTGACAGTCGGAGTGAATGCACACAGTTTGTTTATTCATATCTGTTGTCTATTGCTCTGAAGGATTGCACTTTTTAATTTCGTTGTGCGATGCACAATGACAATAAAGTTTATTCATTCATTCATTCTGATCTGAGTCTTTCTCAGTTTGACAGTGTAAACCTAACCAAAGTGTACAAGTAGTTTTACAGAACAAGTATGTGAAGTTAGGAGCTTAACCTGAACATTTTACATGCAGGTTTTCTTGGATGTTTGGCAGAGAGAAATCATCTTATGCCATTTGTTATTAGTTTGATCAAAGTTCAGCAAAGAATCTTATACCTTGCTCTATTTTTAGTCATGCCATGGAATTTTTAGATGTCTTTTCTCAGGTGTTTGCATGCCTTTGTCAAGTAACATCAAAACCATAACTGATGGTCCTAGTCATGAAAAGGGGGGGGGAATCTGGTATTTTTATTGAATTTTTTGCTTCTTCAACAATGCGGAAAGGACTCCCTGACCCTTTACTTCGCAGAGCGAAGAATTATTAATTACATGACCACAAGAGGACGCTTTTTGAGAAAACATCTTGTTTTCAGTGTCTGAACGTGGAAACTTTTTCTGGAAAGGGCAGTCTCAAAGCACATGTGTAAGTACAATTTACAGAAATCTGATTTAGATTAAGCTTCACTAATGCATGCAGGTTACAGTGGAACACAGCAGAGCAACATATTGCCTGGGAGGGGAGAGGCTAAAAATGCTGGAGGCAGTGTAGTGTGTGGTGTGTGTGTGTGTGTGTGTGTGTGTGTGTAGGGGCGGGGGGTCTGGGGCAGAACTCACAGCTGGGAGAATGGTGTGCTAACCCTGCCAAAGCCTCAGCACATGACTCCCACCACTTGTCAAAATCACCATGTGTGCAATAATGTGATTACCGTCTGGTTACTATTATGATTTAAAACAACAGCTTGTGCAGAATGGAAGAAATGCACTGCCCCACAGAAAATGTACATGTGTGTGTGTGTTGGAGGGTAAGACAGGGTCAGGAATTGGGAGGGAGTACATTGGCATTGTGCTTTCCTTGCTGTCCCCCACCTATGCCCTGCAGGGGGACGGTGGGTGGACATTTCAGCGTGACTGTTTGGGTCTTGTCATGGATTTACAAGTTGGGGGAACACTTTATGTCATTTTCTCCCCCTCTGCAGCCCCTTGTATTGTTCACATTCCCCTCCTTCCTTTCATTTCAGGTTACACAATCACTGCACTGCACACAAGGGGTTGTCATCACAGGTGCAGCCAAGACTGGCCAGGATGAAGGAACACTTCCAGCACACAATGTTTTCCCCTTCTTCTTCTTTTTTTCCCCTCATCCTTCTCCTTCACTTTTCTTTCTTGTCTCCTCTTGTCCTTTCTTGTGTTTTCTAAAACTCTATGTAACTTAGATTTGGTGTAATTTTCATGAGTGAAAAGTTTGCCTATGTTGGTTTTTCACTCTCTAAAAAAATATGTTTTAAAAATTACTCTGACACCACAAAGTTGTCACTGTCACCACTCCATTCCTTCAGGAGCCCAGCCCAAACTATATACCTCCTTATGGTGCCTGTCCCTCAGCTTAGTCCAGGAAAGCATTCAGGCAGCAGGCATAGCAAAGGTGTGAGATCACCAATTTGCCAAAATGCTAAAGTTGTTTGTAATTATGCAGGAAGGTCTTTCCCACATAGTAAGATGATCCTTCTTTTTGGTGGTACAGCCTTGGAAAAGGGAGGGAAAGATGAGGGGAAGAAGGGAAGGAGTTAGGGTGGAGTGTAAACTGTAAGCAGGCAGCCCAGTTTGTAAGAAGCTGGACCTCATCCACACGATGCCAGCCAGGCATGAAGGCAGCTCTAACGATTCCCTCCTGGGCATCTGGAAGTAGGAGAGAGAGAATGAGTGCGGTCTACAACCACAATGCCACCCATCTCGGAGCTCAGCTAAAGAAAACAAACGCAAGCGGTCACAGAGAGGGGATTTCCGGTTAAAGTCACCTAATACCTCCCTGGAATCTCTGAGTTTTGAAATCCAGAGCTGTGGAAGAGCCTGAGCTGCAAAAAGCCACAAAGCAGCAATGTAATTCCACTTTTAGATTTCACCTCTCTGTATTAAACTCGGCTTAGTGTCTGGCTATGTTCCTCTATCTGCCGGCTCAACTCAGATAAAGGAAATAGGAAAGGCTTTCCATTACAAGAACAGAAAAATAAAGTAAATTATTCCATTTTGTAAGTGAACAAAGGGCCTAACCATGTGACGTCCCCATTCTCCCAATTTAGGCCATCCACTGCCCTTAATAGATCAACATTTGTAACATGTTTGAACATTTTTTCACGAACTTCAAGTCAGGTATCGGCATAACCTTTTCCTCCTGAGACTAGACTGTTGTGCTGAGAGGGTCAGGTGCAAGAACTGGATGGATGTGTGAGGCCTGAGCTGACCAGGTGGCTTTGCAGTCTTTCGTAAGCAGAACTATTCAGTAACCCTGGTAGCCAGGCCTCTCATCTGGGGCCTTGCCTTAATTCTTTCACCAAGTCAGTTTTCACAACAGATGTTGTTAGACAGACAAAACCCAGACTTCTAATAGAAATAGTTTACAAAACTCCCTGTTGGCTTTTTAGGGAGAGAACTGACTGCGAGGCATGTGTAAGGTCGTGTGTGCAATGGGTTTAGGTCCAATAGGTTTTATGACCTCTTTTGTGTCTTGTGATGAAACATCTGTTCAGATTTGTGGACAGACTGCAGCTGAGAGAGCTGGGTGCATATATGTTTCGTATGTTCTAGGTGTGGCCAAAGCTGTTTAGACCTTGGATAGTCTGCACTGCGTTGTCACCAAAGTGGTACATGTCCTGTGAGCACCCCAGCCTCTTTAGTTTCTATAAGCAGTTCAGTCAGAGGTTTATAGGTTCCAGGGATCCTGCAATGAGACAGCCGTGCAAAGGATCCTGGCAAAAGATCCTCTGCAAATAAAAAAAAAAAGAAAAGAAAAGAAAGAAGAAGGAATGTGTAAACAGGTCACCTCGGTGCCGATTTCAGCTCCTGTGACCTATTGCTCTGATACTGCGTGACGTTGTGAATGAGCAGGGTCACCGTACACTACAGCCTGATGGGAGCTGAGGTATCTGTCTGCCATGATGAATAGCAAGCACCTGCACGACTCACAAAAAGCAGCAGGATTGAGAGATGGACATGGAGGGAGGAAAGAGACCAAGTATCAAACTCAGAAATTGGCAACAAGAGACCTCACCTGCAACAAAGCATACTAACCTCCTGCAACCCCCCCCCCCCCCCCCCCCCCCCCACTTACCCCCTGGAGAGCTTCAGGCTTCCTTTTCTACCACAATCATCCACACAGACTAATCCAAACACATACACATACATGCACACACTTAAGCAAACTAGCTTTATTTGAGAAGTTTGTCTTACTAATGTGTGGTGCCTCAGGGAGAATCAGACTTAATGCAAGGAGACCACAAACTCTGTGGTCTGCAGACTGAATAAGGACTAACACTTGCAGAGGTTGGCCAGAGCTGTACTGGAAGTCCAAGGGGACAGCACTAGAGAGAGAAACTAAAGAGAATGAGTGATGATGAAGAGAGAGTGCAGGATGGAGGGAGGGAGAGTTTGGGATGGCAAGAGAGAGAAAGAGGTCGGGGATTGTTTTACAAACAGAATTCCTTTAATTAATCACCCTGTTTGAACAGCTGGCCTTCTCAAGACAGGTCGTAACGGGATCCCTACATGGAAGTGGGGATTACAAACGTGGATTTGGCAGAAAAATATTAGCTGTCAAATGTTGCAGCCGAGAGGTGCAAGAAAAGGCCCCTGTTTCCTGGTGGTGAGAGAGCCACGGACAGGGGGGTTGCTTAACATGGTTCCCAAAGGACTGAAGCTGCTCAAGGCAATGCATGGGCCTGTGGAAAGAGGCCAGGGGGCAGCTACTAAGGCCAGAACTCTTCCCACAGGACTGAGACCACTGTGGCGATGTGGGGAGGGGGTTCAGTCCTAGAGGTCAGGGTTACGTAGGGTTTGGAAACTCGAAGACCCCCATTTAAGCATTTATTTACAGGCTGCACATAAACAACTGAGAGCGGCTGTCAAGAGAGAATGCAATGCCTCTGTGGTACATGTTTATCATCAGTGTCCCTGTAGAGGGCTTGACATCATCTTTAAGAATGTAGATGTGAAATACTTGGCTATCAACTTTTTGATAAATAAATAGATTCTGGATGTAGGTCAGCTTGTGGACAGGTCATTGGCACTTTGAAAGAAGTTTGGGAATTACATTTATTTCCAAATATTCAGCCATGAATGTTCTGCATTCTTAACATCTTTCAAAAGGCAAAGTCATAGATAAAATAAAATTGGGCTTGGAATAAATTTAAGCGAGATCAATCTCAGACAATAATCAGCTGAATTTAAACTAAATAGTAAAAGGCATCTCCTTTATTTTCATGAGGCATAGTGTGCGGCCTTAATTATTTCAATGAGTTTCACCCTAGACCCTATGGTTTTAGTCTTTTGTAAGTCTCAAATGACCATTGGCTATGGTTACATGATGTTTTTTAATTCAGAATTAATAATTCGGAATTAAATTATTTAGAATTAACATATTCTCCTACGTGTTTACATGAAAATAATAATTCCGAATGAAGGTTTACATGAAACACGTCCTTAGTTAATTCCTCTTTAGAGTGACGGGTTGGGAAGGATTCTGATTGGACAGTATTCTTCATACGTGACGTATGAAGAATACTGGAAATAAACAAAGTTGGATCCCTGCTTCTTGTCTTTTTTTAGTCGTAACTTGTAAGAATTACATAATAGGTGCCAGTTTCGCCGCTATTTTTATTATGAGTTAGAAGTACCAGCTCAATACGAGCATGCTACTTCACTTTTAGTTTGCCGGCAAAACAAATCACGTCACTGGGCAAGTCAAGGTAACGAGCATGCGCAGAATGACCGGATTTAACTAAGAGCCAAATTAAGGTTTGTGTGACAGAGGAATTAAATAGTTTGGAGTTAAAATGTGAATAAACCAGCCACTTATATCAGAATTGAGTTTAATTTCGAATAGAAATTTTCATTAGGAATTAAGTGTTTACATGGTCATTTTTCATCAGTTTAAAGTGGAATTAACTTTTATTCGGAATTAAACAGGAATTAAAACTCCCATGAAAACATAGAAATTGTGTGTGTGATTCGTTTTTAGCACCAAAATGCCTAAACATATTTGTTACTGGAAGCAAAATACCTTAGGGTTAGGAAATATTCCATATTTTGCACTGACTTGAAGTGAATAATGAAGTAATGAAGAATAGGTCAGAAGCTGTACAGAAGCTTCGGTAACAAGGTGTCTTGGTAGTGTACATGGATGAACACTTTTCTTTCCCATTTTTCTACTTTTCTCACAGTCTTTAACCCATGATATCCTTTGTAAGTTTGTGAGATTTTATTACATGTTGTGAAATAATGTTAAAAGATACGTTTTGTGTGTTAATGTGTGGCACCGTGTTTGTACTTATATTGAAAGTGAGCTGGGATGGCACATATTTCTATTGGTTTTTGATAGTTTCAGAGATGAGCTTATGCTTACTTGTGCATTTTTAGCTGCATGTTTACACACGTTTTCTTAAAAAATAAAAACTTGATGGAAAAGACTAAAATTCTATTAAAAACACATTTTCTTCAAGGCTGTGCACAGGATATTGGGAAAAACCTTTCTCAAATATGTTTCAGGCTGAAAAATACTTTCTGACATAAAAGGTTAATCATATTGTGACATTTAAAAGAAAGATATAAAGATAAAATAATAAATACGCCACCTTTTTCTTTCCATATTAAGCAATCCTTGTAGCAATGCGGTGCATTAAAGGACCACATTACCATGTCATAAAGCTGTTGTAGAACTGAAAACTGAAAAAAAAAAAAAAGTTTTTTCTGATTGACTACAGAATATGTGGTCTAACTACACCGTCACTGTGAGATTAAAAGAGGAGCGACTTCACAGAAAAAAAATTCATATGGGACACAAATCGCAATACATTTAAAGAATGAATACATTGGAGAGTGTTGATCTTTATAAGAGTTTGAAATGTGATCCAGGGTCTTTAAAACTTATAACTCCACGTATTTTTTTATCTTGTGTATTGTGCGTATCTTCATGAAAAGTCACAAGAATGCTGTAAAAGACAAGAAGTTTATTGGATACTCACACTGTGCGGAGACCATAGACTGTATATAAAAAGATGGATAGTCTCTGTGACGTCACCCATAGGTTTCTGAAGAGCTGAATTGAAGCTTGGTGGGCGGTTCCTTTGAGATTAAATTACTTTTAAGCGGGCGGGTCAGAAAAAAATTCACTCCCCCCACAGTTGTCATGAAGGTAAACCTAACCTATAAACCGAAAATGGATTTTTGAACCAGGCTGTAAACATGTTTATTTCTGCCGTGAAGTTGGCCTTTTTAACATGGGAGCCTATGGGGATTTGCTCTGTTTTGCAGCCAGCCCCTAGTGGATGAAGGGGGAACTGCAGTTTTATGCACTTCTGCATAGGCTGCGCTTTTAACCACCGGAGGTTGCCGCTTGGTTGAGACTTAACTTCAACACACACATTTTCAACGATTATGCATTGTTTGAAAATTTGATAGCTTAAAGTGTCAGTGGGCCCTGTGATAGACCGGTGACCTGTACAGGGTGCACCTCGCCTCTCGCACGATGACTGCTGTAATAGGCTCCAGCTTCTTGCAACATCAAATTGGCCTAAGCAGTTAAGAAAACAAAGTAATGAAGAAAAGTCTCAGCGTGATATTACTGATACTTATGTCACCCATCTTATTTTAATTTGGATGAATTGTTAAGCACAACAGTTTTAGACTTTGTACTTCTGCCAAGTCTAAAAAAAAAAACCAGAATAAAAAAAATTTCTTAGTTCTATTTTGGGCAATGTGAAGTGAAATGTCCAAGGGGTCTTATTTGTGCCTCCTTCTTTGAGGAAGGCACAAACAAGGCTAAGAAGTAGTTGGCTACCACCACTTTGTTAATTACAGCCATGTGTTATTCAGCATACACCATCATTGTTGTCAAACCCTCTAAACTAGGTCACAGAAATGTGCATGATGCACAGTTTGTATTTAGAAACATTTTGGAAAGAAAATGGGAAAATATCTTATGTGATAGGAAGGACCAACAATACACTGGACACCTGTTCCTCTGTGACTCCAAAAAGCTGGCAGCCTATCTAAAAGCTTATACTTTTATTTTGTTTCACTGTAAATAAGTCAAAGGAAGCTAAGGCGAGCAAAGACTCTTCTTAGCTGCGCAATAGCCTGGTTTCTGTGTGAAAAGCAAAAGGTCACCAGTGTAAATCTGGGTGTCACTGAGGAACTGTAGTAAACAGTATTGTGTATGTTATTCAATTAGATATGACCTGAGAGTCTCAACAGCAGAGACTGGAGATTATTTTTTCCCTTTATTCAATTATCTAATTTTAACCAAAAGAAACTGATCTTGGAATAAAATTGCCATTTCAGAGTTTGTTTGAATCAACATTTAATCCACAACCAGCTCTGCTCCAGTTCTTGGGAATTTGATAGCTATTTTCTTGACAGATTTTTTTCATATTATTTTCACAGACTGCTGCCTCCACTTCCTATTTCTCTCTTTCAAGTTTACATTCTTCCCTCCAATTTTTCTTTCTTGCCCTCTGTCTCAAGCTCAATATTTCATTCTATAAAGCTGGCAAAGGAAGAAAAAGGGAGTAATGTTGCCTCAGGTGCTTGATTGTCGGAGCACTCACTTACACTGTATTTACAAGTAGGGTGAGGAGGAAATAAATGTTCACCGACCACACACACACACACACACACACACACACACACACACACAACACAGCATAGGCACATGACCAAGATGTATTATTCTAATTGTGTAAACAGCAATATACTCTAAGACCTACCACCCACTTCCACTCCCATCCTTCTCATAGTTGTTATGTAATTACCAAGGCACTTAATTAGTCATTGGGAGTCTTGGATCACAAACAGCTCACAAATCAGATTTACCCCTTTATGAGGCTAAATCTGAATGAAATCCTCTCCTGTTTAATAAATGTCAGTAAGAAATAGGCTATTTTTAAAATTTAAAGCTACTTTTGTCATGAAGTTTTTAACTGTAAGGAATTTCACTTAATATAAATGCCAGAGAAGGTTGATACTTGCCTTGACAATCAAGAAAAAAACATCTGTTGAGCTTGCATAAAGTTAGACTACAGAGTTTTTTGCCAACTTTCCGGTCTTCTTCAATGTATCCCTATAGGGAGGCAGCAGCTTCAGTGAACCATGTTCAGTTCAAAGCACAGAAAGGAGACTGAAGAGTGTTGGGAATGATGATGTATGGATGGCAAGCTGGACCACCAAGTCTATGGCTTTGGTGCTTTCATTCACCCTGTGTATGTGTGTGTCATGTGTGTATATCCAATCATGTAAAAAAGAAGGTACACATTGTGTGAGGATGTATGTGTCAGGAAATTTATCACTGGATACTTTCCAGGTCTTCAAATGAGGTACATTTAATTCAGAAGAGTAAAAACACTCAATACATTACGCCAAATTATTATTTACTCAACTACAACTAAACCATAAAGTTGAAGTAGTTTATAAAAACAAATAAGTACACCCTATTCTTTAATAGTTTGTAGAACTATCCTTAGTTAAAATTATTTTTATTAATATGGAATTGAATGATGTCTTTGGTCTTCAAAGTCACTGTAAAAAAAATTGGTTCAGTCTTTTTTTCTAATGATCCTTCAGTTTCTATAAGGTTGATGTCTGGACCGGACCACTGAACACCTGGACGCGTTTCTGTTTTTGGCCAGTTTGTTGTCACTTTCTGATGCTGTGATTATTGTTCTGTTACATCATTTGATTCTAGCAAAGCTTTCACTGCTGGATAGATGGGCTCACATCTGACTTTGAGATACTTTGGTGTACAGAAGTAAAAAACAGCTGGGACCTGATCAAACATTCAAAGTCCTGAACAAGCCAAAATTATCCATTAAATCCACCACAGCTTCTACAAGATATTTTCGCTGATATACTATTTGGTTTTCACCAAATGTAATGGTGTGCGACATGGTCAAATGCCTCCATTTTGGTTTCATCTGTCCAAAGAGCGACTTATTTTTTCTGATTAGACTGTGTTGAACACTTGACATGCTTAATCATGCCTGTAAAGTCTCAGACGTAGCTTTTCTTTTATATCTTTGTTTATTTTGTGTTGTAATTCAGACTCTGATCATAGTATAACCTGGTCTTTGGGGGAACTTTTTTAAGATGCAACCTAACAAAAATTCTGCCTTTACAGAGGTGCCCACACTTGTAGATTACCGTACAGGTTTTTGTAATGCATTTAATTAGCTACCTGATACTTGTCCTCTTAAATCCCATGGAAGAAGTGAGGAGGGAACCTAGTGTTTCACACACTGCTGATGTAATTTTGTTTTATTTCTTGTTGAAAAATTATACGAGAATGCAATATATCATGAATATCTCCTTCGACATACAGGCACCCCAATTAAATAAGAATATTTACTATTGATTAGTAGAAGGATTACCTTTCATAACAACCAGGTTGTGCAGTGCTCAAAACAATCATTATTCTTTAATGTTTGTGAAAGCAGTCATATCTGTTTGTAACCTAGTAAATATAAGGGGCAGCAAATGTTTGCAGATGTAATGACATCCAGCATAACATCATACTGAGGAAGATCAGGCATCCTCTTTTTAAAAAGCAATGTTACTATCCATCCATTTTCTTATCTGCTTTTTCCAATTAAGGGTTGCAGGGAAGCTGCAGCCGATCCCAGCAATCATTGGGCGAGAGGCAGGGTACACCCCAGTCAGGTCACATGGGCAACAATGTTACTAGTGATACCAAAATATTGGGTTTTTTTTCTTATTTGTAATACTACCTATGTTGGAGGAGTGAAGAGTGAGAAGATATAATGTATGAAGTAAACTCTTCCTTCTTCTAAGTCGCATAGAAAAAAAAAAGATTTAGATATTAGTAACACTCGTAACATATAAATCCACTTTAAATGTGACCCTTTATTTTAGACCCAGAAGTCCATGTCGACAAAGGGGAAAAAAAAGAACAAAGAAAACAACAACCATAAAATAGTACAAACAATACTGCATTTCATAAAATCTACAAAATTTTAGATGAAATCGCACTTTCTTCAGTGATTTCAAAATTATGAATAACTTTAGCTAAATGATTTTATTTTTAGAACATTTGACCCATAATTTTGTAAATAAACATCATTATCTTGTCCTGAAAACCTACTTAAGATTCCTTATACATCATTAAATATGGCCAGAAAAAACTCCACATGTGTGAATGTCTCTTACAGTAAGTTTATACACTCTTGTTTATGTTACATTAGTTGGGTAAGCACAGCTGTTTGGGTGCGTTTCCCTGTTTTAAGACAATGTCTGTGTTGAATGTATTTATTTTATGTTTTCTGTCTCACTGTTAGTCCTTATTTTTTGTGGGTCTGTTCTCAGTGAAGATGGTCATAGGACATTATTCTTGTTCTTAAAACGTGTTTCGAAAGACAGTATTAGAAACATGGAACATATGGCGGGAAATAAACAGACTGAAGAATTCTAGCTCTTAAAAAGATGTAACAAAACAGAGGACAAAAACGTTGAAAGTGTGAAGAGAATGTAGGAAGATGGTAATCGATTGAGTGGCTCGTTTAGGAGACTTGAGGCACTCCCACGTCCTTCTCCTCTCTCCCTCGGACGACCCTGCTCCCCTCTGTCGGCACTGGGAGAAAGGAAACAGACGAAGGATTTACTGTTGGGTCCTGACTTGTACACATTCCTGGTGTTGTTTTTCTCCCCTCGGCCCCTCGGCCATACCAAAGGCCTCTAAAACAACAGGCTGTCAGGTTGTGACAGCTGGCTTCAAACAGCTCCTACAGCAGCCCTGCACACAGGTTCCCAGCCTCTCTGTAAGGCTTTGTGCGCATGGGTGTGTGTGTGCTCATGGTTAGGCGTTTTTAATCCGTACATGTAGATGTATAGCTGCTCGTAAAGGTGTCTGTGCATATCTATCATTTTGAGATGAGTGGGACTCAGTTTCTGGGATTTAACGTTTAAACCTTTTGTGTGTATGTATATATTTGTGTGTGTGTGTGTGTGTGTGTGTGTGTGTGCGTGTAAGGGTGTGACACACCTCCCCTCATTCGCAGTGATGAGCCCAGGTGGCAGAGTGGCTTTGAAGCACAGTGAGCCCTCTTATGAGTTCCCTGGCCATCCAGGTGTGTGTGGGCTGGCCCGCCTGTCTCAGGCGGGGAAAGCCCTTTTTGTCTGAGCTTTGTCAACCTGGAGAACGCTACTGATCCCCACAACCCCCTCCCCTTCAGACTGCTACCACGCCCCCCCCCAAGCTTCAGATGTGGGAGCTGGGAGAAACCAAGACGGTCTGGAGGATGGTGGTGTGCATATGTTTATGTTTGTTTTTTTTGCAGGGGCGGTTTAGGGAAGATGCAGGAGGTATAGTTGAGGGTAAACGCTCCTCTAGATGAGCTGGAGCAGTGGTTAAGACTAAAACAATAATTGTTGGCACTCTGCAGGTGCTCACCGTCCAAATGAGGTCACAGCTGAAATGTAGCTCTCAAATATTGGAGAGGTTTTGAATGTTTTAGCTGAAAAATGGAAGATTAGATCAAAAACAGGCCGTAAGTAAGTGAACAGACAATGCAACAGATAGGAAACCATGACACGTTCTTCATGATGCCAAGCATTGAAATGTACAAGAGCTTCCTAAAACTAAAGAAAGGCTGTTCTTCCAGAACAGCAGCGTTAATGCATTACATTGACTTAACGTCATCTGCTTTGCTGAAGAAGTAGAAGTCTTGCACACTTGTAAAATCCCGCTTCTACCATCTCCTTAGTATGAGCAAACAGAGGGGGATGGTTTCCTATGATGATATTAAAAAGCTAAGCTACGCCTTTACCTCATCCCATATTGACTACAGCAATGTCTTTTTTGCCTCACTTAGCTAAACTTTTCTTCACCATTTACAGTCCATTCAGAATGGCACTGCAAGACTATTCATCCCTCTGTTCCACTCCCTACACTGGTTTCCTGTGACTTAAAGGATCCAGTTCAAAATACTCATAACATACAGAGCACTACAAGTGCCCACTCATCTCATTCACATACATACCACTACATGTTCACTTAGGGCACATTCACATCAGGCTTTTTTATTCAAATCCGAGTCCATTTGCTCGGAAAGTCCGCTTTGTTTGGGGAGCTGTGAATGCACCATATGAATTCTGATTCTTTCGTAGGTGGACTAGGTCCACCTACAAAAGCAGGTCTCGGCCTGTTAAGCAGACCAAATACAGGAAGCAGACTACAAAAAATAATTCCTACACTTCACATAGTATTACATTGTGGGCAAATACATAGCATATAAAGCACATTGAAAGACCTCTGCCCCATCTGCTGTCCCGATACTGCATCCATTGTTGCAGTGTATTTCCGTAGTATACTTGCAAGAGACAAAATAAAAAAAACAACACAGCAATGGTTTTATGCTCTATGCTTAATTTGCGATTGAGTTTTCTTCTTCATGTGTGTCTTGTCTCTCTTTTGCTAAATACTAGTGCAGAACTACCTTTGGTGGAAATGGGGATATATTATTGTAAAGTTTTTGCACGTTTGACCAAAGTGCAGCATGAACGCAATCTCGGTCTGAATGTATACACCCCCCTACAACTTAGCTGGGTCCTCAATTGGACCGATTCCAGCAGACTATCTTGATGTGAATACACCCTTAGGTCTGATAACCTAAACCTGCTCTTTGTCCCTTGAACCTGCTTAGGGAGTATTTAGAGTATTGAGTATTAGGGTCAACAAGTCTACAACTTGCACCTCTTTACATCTTATTCTGCCTCGCTACATGCTAAAATAAAGCGTGAGACACATTGTGAGACTGCAGAGTTTGAGGTTTTAGAAGCTACAGCAACCACAAAGTATGAGGACCTTCACAGCAGCAGGAGTTGCATCTTACCATGACAATCAGTGAACAAAACTACATCTGGAACATCACGGCCAGATCAGCTTCAACCCTGTCAAACTCTCCTCAGACACACCAGTCTCCCTGCATAAGTGAGTAAATGTTTATTTACCCACCTCTCTTTTGCTAAATACTAGTGCAGTGCTACCTTTGGTGAGAATGGGAATATATTATTCTAATAGTTTGGCATGTTTGACCAAAGTGCGTCGTAAAGGTGATCTTTGTCTGCACAGAACACCCCCCAACATTATTATTGGGGCATGTTCTGGCATTATTTTTCAATGCCTTGTTATCCACTGTTTGTTTTAATCCTTATGACTTGATTTCATCTTGTAAAGCACGTTGTGTTGCCCGTGGCATGAAAAGTGATCAAGAAATAAAGTTTGAGTTGATTTGATTTGAACAACTGAACCGAGTCCCCAGTCTAGCAGACTCTATCTGCAGAGGCCCCCTGCCACCATACATTAGAATGAGCAAGTATACGAAAATAAAAGAAGATAGGAAGGGATGCATGGACAGTAATTATTTGATTCCAAAGTTAAAGAATTAACAACTTGAACCAGAAATGTGCTGAAAACTTTTGCTGATGTCCTGTGCATCCTATGCACTGTCTATATTTCTTTTTATATTTATCTAATGTGTCCTTAAACCTTACCTTACAGAAGGACTAACATACTACTCAATTTTTTTTTTCTTAACTATATAGTGTTTCACTGTCCATCTTGCAACTGGGGTATTGTGTATGCAGGACATTCATCTTTGTCTCATATTGACCATTAAGCTGAAGGGGATTTTATTGCTGTTTTGCAGTGCTTTGTTTTTTTACAGCGGAAAATCATATATTAACTTCCTCCACTGTCCACAGGGAGGTCAAAGTCCCAGATCAGCCACAGATTAGCATGCCTGTAGTTGGCCAGGATTTTGAGTCTTGCTCATTGACATTTTGAACGGGGCATGTAAAGTTCAGATTAAAAAAAAAAAAGAAGAAAGAGAATAAATGTCTGAGTGTCTGCAGTAACTGTACATTAAAACGTGTTTACGTCAGAGGAGTGCACTTTAGAAACTATAACCAATCCTGCAGGCCCATCTTTCATCTCAACAGTACTTTTGGCTCAATGCCACCGCAGTTACAATAGGAAACATCACAAAGTCACGGCCTGTAAATGTTAGCTTTAGTTCCTTTTACATCAACAGTTTACCCATTTCTAATTGGAACATACCCCCTTCTCCCCTCTTCCTCCTTATTCTAGCTAAACACATCGGCACGCAAACACATACACACACAAATTCAGATATACACTTTTTCCCGCACGTACACATTCAGTGGAATTATGTGAACATCTGGAGGAGCTCATCCAATGCACAGACAAACGTTTCCTGGAGAGAACCAAAAGAACCATCAGAGAGACTTCAAACAGCCCGCCACGGCTAACACAAACACACACAGACACACACCTCTTGTCTGCCGAGGTAAAGAGCCAGATCAGATCAGCTAAGAGAACAAAGAGCATTTCTTTGCACTCTACGGTATTGCAGCACTTAAGGTAAACTTTCCAAAGACAAGTGCTGGCTTTCTTTACCAGCAGTGTGTCATGTTTACATCCTCACATATATGGCTGCTCTGTCAGGGTTCCTACACAGAGAAAGCAAAGATAGCTTTTTATGAAACAATTTGACTGTCTCAGGGTCAGGTTGTCTAGCCTCTTGCAAGGCTCTACAACTTCCAGAGTGTATCATATGGTTGTTAAAAGTAAATTGCAAGATTAAATATCTTTAAGTGTATCGTCGGCTATGGTTTATCAAAGGTTCCCATCCATTCAACAAGATGGACTGGTAATCATTGTAATCTTGGTCTCTTTAGTTATTTTGTCAAACAAAAGAAAAAAGACCAGAAAGCTTTACTCTGACAAAAAAAAAAGATGCAAGTGGATTATGAAATAGATTTAACTGTTCAATGTTATGGTAACTAAATGCTTAATACAAAATCAAATTTTAAAACCATCATCTACTCAGATCAGGGATGTGTTTGAACAAATTGCTTGGAAAATACCAGCCTCAAATGATAGTCACTTTCAACATCCTTATTCCCTTCTTCCTGTTTTTTCCATCTCTCTGTCAGAGGTGGCACAAAAACGCAGTTTATCATTATCACCCCCTCTCACCTGAGACCTCACCTCTTGCCTCCCTTCTCGCTCTACTTCCTGACACCCCTTGGTCCACCAGTTCACCCCTTTCACCCTTTCTCTCCCCTGCCACAACCCGTCTCTTCACACATTCTCTCCTCCCCTTCCTCCCCCTCCTCACCTCCCTACCACCTAGTGAGCACATTTCCTTACTGCCTCCCTGCCAACAAAGGGGAAAAAAAGCTTTTACTCATTAGCGGATGACCCTTGCCCTTAGGCCACATTTTAAGAGGCTCTACTTGACTCCTGACATGGCCGTCAGCAATCAAAACATGTGCGTTCAGTGCATATAGACCTGGAAAAAAAGGGGAGGCGTGTGTGTATTGATGCTTGCCTCAATGTGTGTGTGACAGTAGTCTGACAGCAGAAAGACAGGTTCACTAACTACTGCCCAAGCTCTGCGGTAGTTCCCTTGTCCGGAGCTGGACCCTGGCAATAGTTACCCAGAATGGACATGGATCACTATCTCTTGTCTTCATGTTTAACTCGTTTGCAGGAGTCCTGTTAGCTTTATTACCAGTGCGTGTGTGTGTGTTTACTCATTGGAAGAGGTGAGGGGATTAGGCATGGCGTGTCAGACTTGGTGTGTAATGGCGCTGATTCTTCTCTAATTGCTCACAGAAGTTGGATGTGGTGAGCTTGTTTAAGAACTGATGTGTTTGTGTTTCTAATTTCACAGAGAGAATGCAAACACACATGCTGTTTATCTCACTGCTGGCTTCTCGTCTTCTACCGCGTTCTCACACACATTCTAATAAACCTCATAAAAGTCAAATAGGGATTTATTATTTTTTTCTCTCAGCAACATACAGAGTTTGGTTTTGGTAAATAACAGAAAAATAGACCTGAAAATGCAAGCTAACCTGAGGTTGTCTCCTGCTCAGGTCAGTCATTTAATGAGGAAGCTGACAGCATTTTCCCCAGGGCAAGGTGCTGCTACTGTAGTAATAGCCCTTCATTGCTGACAGATTCATGCACTTTCCTCGTTTGATGTGGCTCTCTTTCGGCCTAAACCTGGGTTTGTCTGCTTTGGCTGAATATTCTTTGAGCAAAATTGAGCTTTTCAAAGGACTGTAACTGAGCAATTAAGGTCCTCTCTGCCCTGTTTTACTGTGTGGTAATATGACATATGCTTGGGTGTCTTTGACACTAATATAGTCTTGTCTGCTCCTAATATGGCAGCAGAGGACTGTTACTGTTCAACAGAGAAAATCTGTAGTATAGCGTGATTGGCTGTGTTATGAAGCTTTCTTTGGCCCATTCTAAAGCTCGACATGTTTCAGTTTGGAGGCTGTAGGACCAGGGCTGAATGTCAGGGTTGATGTTTGACCCTATGGTGGACTGAAGCGAGATGGATCATGAGTAGGATGTTATTGGAAATCCCATCTGGTCTTTAACAGCCCACCACCAACTTGTATTTGGACAAGGTTTATTTTCAGCCCCTGCATCCATGTTTAACACAAAAGCTTACAGCATCACAGTACTGCAGTGTGGTGACATGTGGCCACCAGACTCTTTCACTCCTCCTTCCACTCTCCCCCACCCCACTCTCCACTGTCCCTGCTGTTCTTCTGAAAATACTGTGTCCTGTGGCATGAGCAAACATGTTAGACTTCTTTCCTACTAACCTGCAGAGTAGCTGGACCTCCCCTTCTCATAGTCCATAAGACATCTCAGAGTAACTCCGAACTTGTGGAGCAACAAGTCATCAAGGGTGGGGTTTTTTTTTGTTTGTTTGTTTGCTTGTTTTGTTTGCTTTTGGAGTGGTTTTGTGACCTTTTAACGGCATCTTAATGACTCTTTCTCAAAATATTTGACAGTGAGTAGAGTCATTTTGTCAGTGTAGGAGGAAAACAGCTAATCCTGTTTGAATAGGCTACCCTCTAGTGTTTGAAGTCATTACGACTTGTTCTGGTGGTTTGAAAATCCTTCCGTACACCATTGAGGATTAATGGCTGCTCACTTAGCTCCGCAAAGCAAACACTACAACACAGCTGCATCTTGGAAATGATTGTCACAACATTAAAACCTCCTGCTGCCCGAAGGAAAGTGCAAACTGTTGAGTCTAACTTTCACCATGATTTCTCTTAGTTTATAATAGTTGCAGGGAACTGAAGGTTTCAGGGTTTTAGAGTTGTCATTTCTACCGTTTTTTGTTAGATAATTTACATAAGCCATGTTTCAAATCCGACTAGCTCTCATTGTATGATAACACTGCTTAAAACTGCTGTCACATTACAAGCAGTTTGATGCAATGAGCAGGCATGATAGAAAAACCCGCCAGCCAAACTCTCAAAGTTGGTGCAAAAGGAATCTCTCTTCTGTGGATTTACACATAAAAACGTTTTAAAATGCTACTTTAGGAGCAGGCAAAATAAACGAATGCAGTACACATATATTTAGAAATGAATGTCACAGTGAAAAGTCTTCATTTTATGGGTACTCTATTTGCTTTGGTCACTCACCCACTGATGCTGGACAGTTGTGTCTTCAATTTTCAAACCATGTGGTGACAGCATTATGGCTATTTCCCAAAGGGTTGTGGGAAGTGTGTTAAAACATGATGGAGTCCTTGACATGGGGGACTGAGCAGCAACTCTTTTCACCTGCTCTGCTCAGTGCAGGAGGCTCCCATGAATGTGTGAGGTCTTCATTTGTCTCGGTCAGCACTGATAGTTCAACGCAATAAATATTTGAGAGACTTATTGCTGGGTTTGGATTAATTTTCACACAGTCTTGAGTTTTTGTAATGCTTTCTTTGTTCCCAGAGAAGTCACACAACATTAATAAGCTGTCAAGCTGTGAGCTGACAAAGATTGTGTCAGTGAGTTGTTGTTGTTTTGCCTAACATTTTGTGTGTGTGTGTGTGTGTGTGTGTGTGTGTGTGTGTGTGTGTGTGTGTGTGTGTGTGTGTGTGTGTGTGTGTGTGTGTTTTTCTGGACCTCAGTGGAAGTTCGCCATTTGCAACATTTAACACTATGCATTTCTGATTGTGTCTTTCAATTTTCATGTCCAAGAAAGTTGAGTCTGTGTAAAGAAGAAGGGAGGAGGTGGGGGTCTCAGCAGGGGTGGGGGGTAATGGAGCTTGACTATAAACCTAGTGCTTGTACATAAATTGACATGTGCAATTAGGGAGATGTACACACTCCCCCTGGTCTGTTTAAGATCTGGAATAGTTTCCTAACAGTTTCAAGATGCCCTGTTTTGGCTTTGGTTTCAAATCTAAATCAGATTTGACCTTGCTGAATAATGAAGCTGGTTAAGTTCCTTCTGTTCTCTTTGGCTGAAGGCCAACTCCACACTATACATGACAGAAAATACAGAACATGGTTTGGCTTCATTGGAATCTGATGAGTGTTGAAGGTAATTCTGACCTAAACTTTAGTTCTTCACATTGGATTTCACAAGGTGGTCATAAACACTTTTGGTTTCCTGTTTACACGTCATATAGGAGCAAAAAGAGGCACAGAAACTGTTTGAGCTGCGAGTTTAGCTTGTATACTCAGTCACTCAAAATAAAATGCTTTTGGGAAGTCGTACAGTTTCTTCTTTTCACTTTTATGCCCAGCATGATCTTGTCTTTCAATGAGTCCTTCCTTGCTGGACAATTATACAAAATTCTGGAAACTTTCTAACTATTGTAAGCTGCTTTTGTGTAAAAGAAATAGAAAAGGGAGCTACCAGAGTAGCATCTCAAGGGTTAAAGACAGCTGCTGTCTGTAGCTGTGGTAAGCTTTTAACTGTGAGGCCCAGCACATGAGCGAGCAGAATGGTGGAGAAGGGGCTTGCAGGCCATATATTTCAGTGTTCACAGAGCAGCTTTCTGGCCAACCATGTGGACTCAATGATGGTGTCCAGGGGTGTTCTGTGCTCCTATGAAATATTAAATCTGGTCGCCCCCAAAGCGCAGACAGACCACCTGCAAGCAAGCGTGGCGTGCAGTGAGCCCAGTGATCAGATATCCCTCAGCAATGCACACACAAACATGCACATGTATGCAAGACACATGTATTCCCAACATAATATTTGCTGCGGGGTGAAGCTATCAGCTTGCTGTTCTGTGCACTAATGGAGGGAAACACAATAAAAAACAATGTGAACATGGAAAGAATCAGATTGATGTATGGAGGGGAAAATATATTTCCCAGCTGCAGGGTTTTCATGGAGCTGCTGCAAATTCTTCAGAATGGAATTATTTTAGACCTTTTTTTTCATGATACTATGATATGTCTCTAACATGGATCTCTGATCAAAGCCATGCTAAACGGAAGGCAAAGCAATGAACCCTGATCATGAAAAGAAAGACAAAAACAAACATCTTGATGGATCCATTGTGAGATCGCAGTCCAAGAAGAAACTAAAACCTACGCTGAAGAGAAGCCAGTAGAACTAGAGCAACTTGTCAACTGCTGTCCCCTTCAGGGCCTCGTTCATTTACACATTCTGCAGTTGGTCCTCAGCCTCCGCTCTGCTGCACTTTTAGACATCCCACCCTGTCCAGATGTACTGCTGTCTGAGAGAAAAAGTGATTTGAAAAGAAAAGATTGACTTGCATGTTGGTAAAATGAACAGATGGGGTCACCATTTTCAACAGAACTGATGAGGAACAAAATGTTTAGTTCCTGAATTTTTTATTTTGTTTTCTCAATATATATATATATATATATATATATATATATATATATGATCAGACCATGGTCTGAGTGAATACTTGATCTTGATTCTGATTGGTTGCAGGGTGTACATTAAAAAGTGATATAGGACACCAGTTAGAAAAAGTTCCCCCAAATAGACAAATAATTCTAAATCATTGCACTAGCTCAAACGCCAGTTGGCAACCGTGGCAGCAGAAATGTTCGCAACAAACGGACAGAACAGAAAGCAGAAAGAATATCTCGAAGGAATATGTCAAACAGCGGCCCATGGTTGCTAATGAATGGATCTGATCTGCCAGTTTTTAAGTTGTTTTATTTTTTCAGGTTAATTTAAACCATCGGTTGAACAATAACCAGAGTAGAAAAGGGAGAAAGGAAAAAAAAAAAGTCTCCCGATCCCTCCCCATCTCAGTACTGTATTATATTCATGTTTTACTGAGATCGTTGAAATCAGTTGAAATCCGTCACTGCAGATAAAATCTTATATTGGTTTAACCGCATTAAATAATATTTAATCAGTTAATTTGTGATGGAGCTCCAGATCCCTCAAAGAGAGACGTCTGAATTTTTCTTATGCCGTTATAGAAACCAACCATTGCATGTCCTCCCCGATTTCCTTGATGTTGTGAAGAAATATGCATTTTCAGAAAATCACCATATTTTCATTGGAATCCATTAAAGGGAGGGGGCAGCACTTCCGTTCAACACTCATCTTTCAGGCTCGATCACCTGACGGCGACCTGTGTGCACACACTCACTCACTTTCACACACGCTGAGCTCCCTGGACGACACAGTCACACACATCCCATCCAACACTATCATATTTCACCACCGGCGCTGATTTTTTTGCAATAGTATGCTGCCGAATGAGCTGCAGGTGCTGCCAATGGCGGTTACCTTGGCAACGCCACAACAAGAAACGTTAAATCGTCTGCTCCGCCGTTTCTTGTTAAAAACATTGTTTTAACAGTAAAAAACAACATTAGTAATTGATCTTATATTATTTACTCTGTGAGTGACCATGGTATAAGTGGGATAATGCCCTCCAAGGTGTCCATTATCAGAAATTAATGGACTTCGTAAAGGTAATCGTCGGACCGTTCGCACCCCTGCGTCGTCCATTAATTTCTGATAATGGAAACATGGGGCATTATTCCTTTATATATATATATATATATATATATATATATATATATATATATATATATATATATATATATATATATATATATATATATATATATATATATATATATATACACACACACCCACACACACACACACTGCTAAAAAAAAAAAAAAAGGGAACCCTCAAGTAACACATGGTAGATCTGAATGAATTATTTTTATTAAATACTTTGTTCTTCCATAGTTGAATGTGCTGACAACAAAAATCACAGAAAAATTATCAAAAAAAATCAAATGTATCAATTAATTTTGAGTTATACTCAAAATTAAAGTGGAAAAACCCACTACAAGCTGATCTAACTTTGATGCAATTTCCTTTAAACAAGTCAAAATGAAGCTCAGTAGTGTGTGGCCAACCCGTGCCTGTTTGACCTCCATACAACGCCTGGGCATGCTCCTGATGAGGCAACGGATGTTCTCCTGAGGGATCTCCTCCTAAACCTGGACTAAAATGTCCGCCAACTCCAGGAGTTGGCGGACATTTTAGTCTGACTGTTTGAGCAGACACATGCACATTTGTGGCCTGCTGGAGTTCATTTTGCAGAGCTCTGGCAGTGCCCCTCCTGTTCCTCCTTGCACAAAGAAGGAGGTGGCGGTCCTGCTGCTGGGTTGTTGACCTCCCATGGCCTTCTCCATGTCTCCTGATGTACTGGCCTGTCTCTTGTTAGCGCCTCCATGCTCTGGAACTATGCTGACAGACACAGCAAACCTTCTTCCCACAGCTTGCATTGATGTGCCATCCTGGATGACCTGCACAACCTGAGCCACCTGTGTGGGTTGTAGACTCGTCTCATGCTACCACTAGAGTGAAAGCACCGCCAGCATTCAAAAGTGACCAAAACATCAGCCAGAAAGCATCGAAACTGAGAAGTGTTCTGTCGTCACCACCTGCAGAACCACTCCTTTATTGGGTATGTCTTGCCAATTGGCTACAATTTCTACCTGTTGTCTATTCCATTTGCACAAGAGCATGTGAAATTGATTGTCAATCAGTGTTGCTTCCTAAGTGGACAGTTCCATTTCACAGAAGTTGTGTGTTAGTGTGTGTGTGTGTGTGTGCGCTTGTGTGTGTGTGTATGGATGTAGCTTAGTTTAAAGAATTAAACAAAATTTTAATAATCCCCGAAGGAAATTACAATGTTGTAGTAGGGAATTGTTTTGTTTGTTTATTTATTTTTTTAAAGAAGGAAACAATATGAATTAAAATTAATTAGCAGATAATAAATTAAGGTATTTATATTTTGGAACCAGTTTGAATTGCATCTTAGAATTAAGAGTCACTCGACAGATGAATAAATAAATAAATTGCAAACATCTTGATCAACATGACACTATCATTATAAAAAATAAGTAATAATAAGTCAATATGACTTAATGTACATTACAAAGTACAATACATTCTTGTACTGCAGTGTGTAATGTACCTTTCATTATTATTCTTTCGAGGAGCAGAAGTGTTTATTTATCTTACCTCACTGGGGGAAAAATTCATCAATAGTAAATTCGGAGACCAAATAAAACTTTTAAAAAAATCTTTTGATCAAAAATTTAAATAAGAAAAAGTTATTTCAGATTTTCAGATGTGATAAAAATCTATAAAGTTGTTTTTAAATGTAAAATGTGCTGTATACATTTTAATTTTGGTTGCAATTTCATCAAAAGCTTTTTATGGTTGTTTGTTTGTTTTCAATTCAACCTACTAGTCACTTGTTATACACTAGTGACATCCTGTGGCCATTTTGAGTTAATGAATCTTTAAACCCCATTTTGGTTATTTCTCCTCGTCCTGTTAGGGGGTGCCAAACCCCAGCGGCAGCTCAACCTTTCGTCGACAGGTTTTACCGGAGTAACAGCTGCTGTAACAGGATGCAATGATGTCAGCTTCCTGAATCACATTCTAGTTTCCTGTAAACAAACTGCAATGAAACCAAATATAAACAAATACTGTGACAACATTGAATGTAAATCTCCACAAAACAATGTACCAAAGTTATTGTCAAGAACTGTTTTCTGCATAACCTTCTGCTTCTGTTCATATACAAGTTAGACTTGAATATAGCGAAAAATTTAGAGGCCCTGCTATAACCTTTAAATGTTAAAGTTCTTATTTGAAGAACTTGCGTAAGATTTAAACATGCACTCCAAGCTAAAATCAATCATAACAACAGAAAAAAAAGTTTCATAATATTGTTGAACCTCCTTTGGCATTTATGACTTCTTGACTTCTTTGAGACATGGACTTCTTCATAAAATGAGTTGGATTCCAACTTTCTTTTACAACAGTTGAATGATCAGCTCTGCAGGATTGAGACATATGCACCGTTTTTTGTTGTTTTTTTTTTTATTCCCACCATAAATTTCTCAGTCTGATCAAACTTCTGACTTCTGGTCATGTTGATCAGTATGTCCTGAAAAAAGGTTTTAAAGCTCTTTGATTTCATAAAGGATGCAAGATCATCCCAAAAGATGACATCAATTAATCCCCTGGTTTTTTGATGGAGTGAAAAAAAAATCTAAAAATTTTTTAAAGTTTTTGTCTGTCATGTTCTGCGGTCCTTTATATGACATGGAGCCCAGTATTATCACTGACTGGTGGGATGTGTTTTCCCTTAGGGAGGCACGTTTATACACTGCTCAAACAAATAAAGGGAACACTCAAGTCAGTTCACTCAGTTTCCGTCAGTTACAAGTTATTTCTACAGCTCATGGTTAGAATATGTCAGCACTCGTACAGCAGAAGAACATGGAATGAAAATCACATCATTAATTTTCATCCACATTATATATATTATAAATATACATGTACTACCTGAAATTCACTTTTAATGTTTTGCTATAGAAAAAGGAGCACCCTTTAAAGCTGCTGTTTATAGAACAGGGGTCCTTACACCCACCACCCAAGTAACACGTTGTAGATCTGAATGAATGAAATATTTTTATTAAATATTTTGTTCTTTCCGTAGTTGAATGTGCTGACAACAAAATCACCCAAAAATTATCAATAAAAATGTAATGTCTTAACCCATGGAAGTCTGGATTGGAGTTTTACTCAAAATGAAAGTGGAAAAACACACTACAGGCTGATCCAACTTTGATGTAATGTCCTTTAAACAAGTCAAAATGAGGATCAGTAGTGTGTGTGGCTGTATGACCTCGATACAATGCCTGGGCATGCACCGAGTGAGGCAATGGATGTTCTCCTGAGGGATCTCCTCCCAGACCTGGACTAAAGCATCCACCAACTCCAGGACACTGTGGTGCAACTTAGTGTTGGTGGATGGAGCGAGACATGATGTCCCAGATGCGCTCAAATGGATTCATGTCTGGGGAACGGGCGGGCCAGTGCCTAACATCAATACCTTTGTGTTGCAGGAACTGCTGACACACTCCAGCCACATGAGGTCTAGCATTGTCTTGCATTAGGAGGAACCCAGGGCCAACCGCACCAGCATATGGTCCCACAAGGGGTCTGAGGATCAAATCTCGGTACCTAATGGCAGTCAGGCTACCTCTGGCGAGCACATGGAGGGCTGTGTGGCCCTCCAAAGAAATGCCAACGCACACCATTACTGACCCACTGCCAAACCGGTCATGCTGGAGGATGTTGCAGGCAGCAGAACGTTCTCCACGACGTCTCTAGACTTTCACGCCTGTCACATGTGCTCAGTGTGAACCTGCTTTCATCTGTAAAGAGCACAGGGTGCTAGTGGCGAATTTGCCAATCTTGGTGATTTCTGGCAAATGCCAAACGTCCTGCATGGTGTTGGGCTGTAAGCACAACCCCCACCTGTGGATGTCAGACCCTCATACCACCCTCATGGAGTCTGTTTCTGACTGTTTGAGCAGACACATGCACATTTGTGACCTGCTGGAGTTCATTTTGCAGGGCTCTGGCAGTGCTCCTCCTATTCCTCCTGATAAAAAGGATGTAGCGGTCCTGCTGCTGGGTTGTTGCCCTCCCACGGCCTCCTCCACGTCTTCTGATGTACTGGCCTGTCTCCTGGTAGCGCCTCCATGCTCTGGACACTACGCTCTGGTTGACTTGGAGTTACATTGTGTTGTTTAAGTGTTTCCTTTATTTTTTGAGCAGTGTACATTTCCTTTAACCTGCACCAAACAGCGATTCCGATGACGTGTCCTTGTCCTGATGCAGAATTGTGGATCAGCAATTAATATTACTTTTATTTAATATATTCAAGGAATATTTCATTTTTTGGCTTGATAATTTGTTAGCTGACTTGGTCAACCTATATGCGTTCCTTTTCATCCCATTTTGTTTCTACTTGCTACAAATTTTGGACTCGGTTGGCTGCTCAGTTAGTTTCATTAAGGTCTGCAAGCACCCTCTTAAATACAGATATGTGTATATTTTGACTTGAGTATTTGTCAGAAACACACACCACAAGCAGATCACACTTTTTCCCTCCTCTGTACTCTGAAATCAAAAACACATTTTTATCTGTAAAAATCAAATGATAACCAGATAACTGCTACTCATTGGGTATTTTTCTCTTTTATATCCCATTCTCTGTCAATCCTAGGAATGGTTGTGTGCGAAAATCCCAGCAGGTCAGCAGCTTCTGAAATACTTATATATGCCTCTATCATACCATCAACCCTGACCCATTTAAAATCATTTCAGTTTGATATCTTCCCAATTTTGATGCTCAGTTTTAGGTTCAGTGGGTCATTATGACCATGTCTGAATGCACTGAGTTGATGTCATGAAATTAACTAATTGACTCAGTGATGCGTAAATCCGGTCCTTGACAGTCACAGTCTTGCAAATGTTGGGAGTTTCCCAGCAGCAAATTAATTATTAACATTAATTAGCAGATTTGTGCAGAATTTGATGATAAGCTCTGCACAAGTCTGCTAATTAGGTCTGATGTTTTTCCGGTGTGTTGCAGCAGGGAAACACCAACACTTGCAGGACTCTGGCTGTCAAGCACCAGAATTACTCACCACTTGATGAGCTATTTGACTGAGCAAGCAATTGCACAGCTGGGCCTAATGAAGCGGATGGTGAGTTCATATCTATTCTGACAGAGAAAACTGAACACTGTGTCTATTTTTAGTCACAAGGTGGCAGTGGAGGCCTTCCTGCACCACACCATCTGCCGCTGCAACTACAGGCTGTCCTGTGCACCTGCTTTCCCGAATGTACAGCACACTGTGTGCAAGGGGAAAAGGCAACTAGGCATTTTCTATGTTGTGAAGGTCAACTATAAACAAAAGTTCACAGCCATGGCATGAACATGCGGGAGTCCTGGAAAGTTACTTCTAAAATATTACTATGGCATGCGTGAAACATTTTGGAAAGGCAGTGTGAAACGGAGTCCATAGCGATTTTATTTGCTTTTCAAGTAATACTTTTCAAGGCCAGACACGTTTCTACCATAATATAAATATATAAAATAAATTGAATGTAGGCCTCATTTGTGAATGAGTCCAGAGAAAGACATGCTGATACTCGTTCTCGTTTGGATCAATGTGATGGATTACCTAACGGGTGTATCAGTATGTTTTTTGTCATTCAAGAAGGAGACGTTGTCATTTTGTTGCCTTGGAGACTACAGATCAATTGCATCTTGCAGTATCTTTTCGTCCATTCCAATGAGCAGCTTCTGTCGCTGCTGTCGTCATCAGGGCTGGGGGGTGTCGGTCGGGGGGGGGGGGGGGGGGGGGGGGGGTTGGAGGTGGGCTGAGTCACCTGCGCTCTGATTGGTTCCTGATGTGAAGGCGCTGCCATTGAGGTTTTTTGGCTCGTGCGGAGAGGAGGTGTGTCTCAGGTTGCGCGAGTACACGCCTCTTGAATAAAAACTCAGCACAGCTGTGAGTGTGAGCAGAAGCGCTAATTTGGGGTGCTTATTGTTTGCCTCGTTTGCCTCTTATAAATACTTTCGGGTTGTCTGAGCGTCCTGTTCTGCGTTTTCAGGAAAAATAAAGACTAGAAAAGGCGAAAATTTTAGCGAGAAGTCAGTGGTAGTAGTCCGCTCTCCCAACAGAACTAACAGGCGTGAATTCATGTCTGTTTTTTCACCGCAGATATACTGGTGAGTATGTGTTCAACTTGTTCACGGTGGCTGTGACAACTTTTTCTTTATGATGTTTTTTTTGGGGGGGGTTATTTTCCTTTTTTCCACGCGCTCAGTGGTAACGGTTTGAGCAAGCCAGCTGTCAGGCATTTCACGCGTTAGCGGCGCACTTTACAGGAAAGAACAATGCAAGATACTGTTGTGGTTTAGTTTGCTTGGTGATTTCCCTCTGAATCAGCCTCCTTTGATGCTGCACCCACTCTTATTTCCTTTGAGATTTTCTGTGGGGTGTTGCCACTGAAATTGGAAAAAATTTGGGGCGCACCAGTTGGAAATAAGAGGTTTTGTTATTCCCCACACACACTCACACACACCTCACAGAGCTCATATTTGAGTCAACCTTGATACAGGCTGCTGCATGTGCCAATTAAGAAAAGGTCACATTGGTTCCATTATGTCATAATTTTTATATTTTGGGATAAGATTGTTTTGATCACCTGTCTTATTAGTTGGAAGTGCACTCCCGTTTTCTCTGGAAAATAATTCATGTTATCACATTTTACTCAATGGTGCTGAAATGGGGAGTAGATCTTTGAGCATGTCTGCTCTGTATGGTTTTGCTCTCTGTACAGAGGATATGCAAGTTGCTTTGAAACTGTTTTGCAAGCACTATTAAAACCTCAGTAGGCTCTGCTTCTTTACCAGGAAGCTCTGAGACAACCTATTTACTATAATCACAGGGGTTTTTGTTGCCAGTGCTTACTTACAGCTGGATATGATTGTTTTGTAACGTTAGTTCTGTGAGGAAATATTCCTTTCTTTACAAGGGCATCCTTTTGTCTCAGCTTTATTTCTGTCATGTCTGAGCATGATTCAGCTGAGAATAGCATGCTTGGTTTTAGCTGTAATGTTGCAATAGACTTGAATGACATTTTCTCATTCAAATGAAGGGGGGACATTAAACAACCCTCAGCAAGTGGATGATGATCTAAAGGATGTGATCTGCATTGTGCTTGCACAGACCAAATCTATTCACAATCTGGACATAACCCATTCATTCCTGTTCAACCCCGGAGGTCTTACCACCCCCCCCACCCCCCTGCTGCTGCCACTCTCATAACTAGAGAGCTCTGTGACTTGGCTGGTGGAAAGCAGTCTAGAATCTCAGCAGCTTTAACTTGCTGCTACACAGGCTGAGATTTGATGGTAGTGTGAACTGGGGTGGATGGGGGGGGGGGGGGGGGGGGGGGCAGCAATGTTGATAATGCAAGACGCAAATTCCCTTCTTGTACAAAGATTACGGCAGAGACCACTTGATCCGGCTGTTGGCAACACAACAGCACGGACCAGAGAGGGACAATCATACAACCAGGGCCTTAACCTAGTTCTAAGGTGAGAGGATAAAACCAGTGTGTTGCTATCAATATTTAGAGTTTAGCTCTATTTTAAAAGTCAGTGTGGGTGTTTTTTTTTTTGTTTGTTTTTGTTTTGTTTTTTTGTTTTTGTTTTTGTTTTTTTTGACTGTCAAAGCTGCCGTGTCAAGTGACTTTGGAGACCTTATATTGTTGAACAGTGGCACATCTTTGCAGCTGCACAACTTCAGTCACCAGTTAATTGAATGATTAGTTTATCTCTAAACTGTAGTAATCCTGGTTTTTGGACACTTTGCGCTGTACATAACTGTCTTATGGTGGCACCTATGTTCCATCTGTGTCCTGGCTGGTTGGGGCATTAGGAATTTGGCAGAACCAGGTATGCATTATGTTGTCAGGATCATGAGGTGAAGAGACTAGCTGCCATCTGCTTAATCAGCTTTACTCTATAAGAAGTGAGGTCATTTATCTTGCTGACAAATTTGTGCAGTTTATTAAATGTTTTGTGTTGCATTGACTCGTGCTGTAGGATGTAGGTATGTAGTTCAAGTAAATGTCAGGGATTTTTTCTTTTAAACTTACAAGTTGGTTACTTGGATGACTTTTGTGTCCCCTACGTATTGTAGTATCCCACGAGGGGACATGTTGTTAATCTGTGTTTAACACTTGAGGCAATAATGGCTGTGACTGAAGTTGGTGCATGTTTGTTTGTTTCCTCCCAGGTTGATTAGTCATTTGTGCACACCCACTTCCTCCTCATTGTGCCCCTTTATGTTTTATTAGCCGATGTTCTGTTATTCTTAGCCGAGCAGGATGTTTATACAATCCCCGAACAGAAATATGACTGGCAAGGCCTAAGTGTTTATCTTTCTCTTTGCTCCCTCCTTCTCTTCCCCTCCTCTGCTCAGGTCTTAGCTGTCACTGTTCATCCCTCTGTCCTCCCCCTGCTGCTGTCTTTTGCATGCCTGCCTCTAACTCCTCTGCTCCCCACTCAAGGATGAAATAAGTTCACATTTTTTCCATCTTAAGCCTTGTATATCCGTCAAGCCTCCCTTCTTTATTTTTGAATATCCGGCTATTGTTTCGGTCGAGTTTATAGTACAGAAAAAGGTTACACTCTGGAATTTTTTTTTTTCAAGTTTAAAAACTTTAAGTCACTCTACATCCTGCTGTTGTCAGTGTTTTCCTTAACACTGCATTAAAGGATGGAAAGTTTCATATAGTTCAAAGTTAAGTATAATCATGTGAAAATGCTGCTTTCATTCAGGGTTTTTAATGTTGCAGAACAAATTTGTCGACTTAACATATTTGATTATGAACATAGTAATGTGAAGCTCTAAGCTTTTTCTCAGGGATTTTCTGAGTCCGTATGACAGAACTGTGCATGGCATACAAAATTCTGTTAAATGTGTGGTATTAATGATGCAGGTTTCAACATGGTTTATTTCCAGAGGATTGTTGCCGTACTTTACAATGAGTCAGTGTTCTCAGTCAGTGTCATACTGTAAATATAACAGTAAGGGTGTCTGTTGTGCTGATTGTTTAAACTGGATTTTAGGTGGAGTTATGCTTTGCAATCTCTTTATTTTAAGGTTGTGCTTTAATCACTAAAGTTGAAGAAAAGAAAAAAAAAAAATCAACCAACCATTCTGCTTTGTCAAACTGATCCAAAATTTAAAGTAGGTCGAGTGAAGCCCAGACATCATGTCCTAGAAAAACAAACGAGTCCACTGAATCGGATAATGTGAGGATGCGAGTGAACATCTTGTCGACCTCTGTTTTCTTTGTTCCAAATAATCAGTGACCACACAAACCCACAGGCCTGTGGCCACTGACCACCAGGCATCAGACTTTAAATAGGGAGCGTGAGAATGCCACCATCATGTCTCAAAGTGGCATCATGTCAGAGCTGGGGTATGTTCAAATAAATAAAAAAAAGCTTCACTATGATTCTGAAGAGTGAATGTACTGAGCATGAATAAACAACCTTATTTAATATAATATATAAAAACTAAAATGGCAAGTTTGTCCAAGCTTTGGAACAAATATCACAACACGCCCCCAGCACACTTTCACAATGACTATTCCATGGTTTCAAAAGCACATCATTTGTGTGTTTAGAAATGGCCACCTTATGCAAGCCACATTATGAACTGTGCAGCTTTGCAGTGCTCAGCATGTTGTGGTCAACATATGCACGATGTATCTAAACGAAACTTGATGTGTGCAGGGAAATGCGTGATCAGTTTTTTTCTTGAACTGCATCTATGGCTTATAACAGTGTTCCTTTTTAAATCTATTATAGAAAGTCTTTAATAGTTTTGGTCTTAGTTACACCTATTTCATACAAAATGTCCATCTAGAATATTAGGTACTTAAAGTGGGGTCACATTTAAATTCTATTTCTTTATGCACCTTTGAGTCTATTCAAAATATGCATTTTGCTCTTGTGTGGCAGGCTGGCGAGTACAGATTTTGCTTATCAATGCATCTGTCATTATCAAAAATATGCTGTCATAATCGTTGTATCTAATCACAGCCTCTTCTTGTCTTTCAACTGTGCAGCCCAGTGTTCGTGCCCAGCCGAGATATGACTGAGGTGATGATCAACAGTACCCCCATGGAGGACATGAGGCTTAGTCCCAGCAAGGACAGACTCTCCTTCCAGGTAAGATACAGAGGGCATGCAAACCCTGATTATTTTCCAAATTACCTGTTTTTATATTTTTTTTGTATAGCATTGCCATTTTTTCCCTGAAAAGATAAACGACTTTCATTAATTTATTCTCATGAGTTGTAACAGATGTCAGACAGGAAGGAGAAGCCACCACATGCGGTTTAACTGTTTATTCAGTTGTTTGGTTTTGCACAAAAAGGCAAACTATGTAAGAAGTTACTGTGTTTTTAAAGATGGATTTTTCAGGCTTAAATTACATTAGTACATATAAAATTCAACAATCCCTGCTTTTCATCTTAATACAAGAAAGGGATCAAAGAAAATGGGGATTCTAGTTGTCAGAACTTTAAACATCCAGTTGAAGTGCATGTGAGCTGGAAACCCTGCAGATTTGCAGAAATGAGGCACCTATCAAGTGTCTCAGAAGTTTTTACTAGCAGATTTGTTTTGATGTCAGCTCACCTGAGCTGTTATGAACTAAGCTATTTAGACACACAGCTGCATGCCTCTGTTTCACATTTGAACTTGGGTGCAAAAGCAAATGAGTACTGATACTTCTTTCAGTAAATAAGGTTATAGGTTGGTTTTTTTTGTTTTTTGTTTTTTTTTGACTGGGAGATCAAATGGTTAATAGGATATGGCATAAAATTAGATATTATTGGCTATATTCACAATACTTTCATTTAAAAAAAAAAAAAAAAGAGGAAAAAAAAATCCTATGCAACATCTTGCCACTGCTGAATGCAGAAAATGAACTGAGGATGCAGTCTGACCCAGAGGAAAAGATTCGCTTCCTCTCCATCATTTCACACACCAGCTGTGAGTCTGTCTGAGAGAAACGGAAGGCGAGCAAAGCCAAGAGAAAAGAGTTCCAGTATGCCACTTCTCCACTTTTTCCATTTCCCACTCTGTATTTCCTGCCCTTTGCCCAAGGTTTCAGGCATTCCTAACAGAAGTATTATATGAAGTGCCGATGCTTCACCAGCCACTTCCTCCATCAGGGGCTTCAGTTAAATCGAATGACCATGAAATTCCAGATGGTCTTACAAAAGGTACTAAAGTAAATATGACCCACACTACTACAAGAGGAAAATGAGTAGATGGGATGTTGATTCACTGAGTTATTCTTTCAAAAGGCAATGTCATGATTCAGCTGCTCACCCCTCCTCCAGTGGAAGTGAAGCAGCCTATTTAAGCTTGTTTGTCTCAAGGCAAAGTCACTTGCTGCCCAACTCGCCATCTTGCTGACGCACAGTGAGAATTGGTGATACAAAGCAAAATGCCGATACAACCCGGCATTTCACATTGTCCCATGTTTTTTTGTTGTGTTTTTTTTTTTTTTTTGTTTAAAACAATGCGGTTACCATTGGTGTCTCTTGCGAAGCAGCAGTTTGAAGATGTTAAAACTACACATGCCTTAATCACCTGAGGAAAACACCCTTTCCAAAAAGTTCTCCCCCCCCCCCCCCCCCCCCCCCCTTTCTAATGGAATTCCTGGTGACTTTGATTGCATCTCCATGTCTCTCTCCTGCCTCAGTGAATGCTGTTTGCCCAGACATCAACCCTCCTCATAAGCACAAACATGCTACCCCCTCTTTCTTCCAGTGCCTTGAAGTGAAATATGCAGGTCTAAAAATATTCATCCACTTTATCCAAACAGTAGAAAATGCTGTTCTTGGAGCAGGAGTGCAGACTTGAGCCCCCCCACTTCCCCCACTAATCCCACTCCAGGGATATTTCAGTCTTTCCTGAGAAAATGGGACTGATTCTGGTCAAAAAAGGGAATGCATGTAATCTCAGATCTTTAAGTTTTGGACCACTGATGTGTCACTCTGCTAATTCTTTTACTTAATTTTTGAAAAAACATGTTGCGTATTTGAGGAAAGAATATTGCATTTATTCACTTTTCTTCCATACAAATTGTTTATGCTTTTTATACAATGCTCTGAGTAATGACTACTTGCTGCAATGCAAAGAATCTTTTTTTTTTTTTTTTTTTTTTTTTTTTTTTTTTTTTTTTTTTTTTTTTAAAAAAAAAAAAAAGCAGCTTTTACCATTAGGGTTGCTAGGAATGTTTCACCCACTCATCATATAGCCAATGATGCAACATGAATTAATGCAAGCACTAGTGTGTGAGAAGCCATGATGGCAACCAAAACAAAAAGGGATTGGCAAGAACAGGTTTGCCACTTGTTTCTACTTGTAAGCAGCCACTTCACATCAAAGTTCTTTGCATGCAACACTTGTACATGTTAAGAGATCCACAGCAATATGCACTGATCAGAAATGTGCTCATAATTTTTTAGACCTAAGGTGAGACAGCTGACCCTCATCTTCCTGTGAACAGATTAACAGTGTTTTTAACCATGTCTTTTCAGATATTCCCAGACCCCTCAGACTTTGACCGTTGCTGTAAGCTTAAAGATAGACTGCCATCAATTGTTGTGGAACCGACGGAAGGAGAAGTTGAGAGCGGGGAGCTTCGCTGGCCTCCAGAGGAATTTCTGGTCAGTGAGGAGGAGGAGGAGGAGGAAGAAGAGGAACAGGAACAGAATGACGGCAGCATCCAAAATGGACAGCCAGCACAGAATGCTCAGCACTAGAGGCTGTTTCAGCACCTGCGCTCGCTTTCTGATGGACTCTACCTTTCACACACTGGTCACACTTCACCAGAGCACTCCAAACTTGACTGACGCATCCAGTGTCCCTTGACGCCAGCTCTTTGTCCATGTCACGAAAAAAAAAAAAAATGCTCTTGCAAGTGAAGAAAAACACATGAACATAATTTATGTTAAGTTATTATTCCATGCTGAAATCCCATCAAACCAGATCTGAAAATACCAGACTACACATGCCTCTGGCCCACACAATTATTACTATATGTTTCAATTCCAAGCAGGTGCCCTATTGGAAAGCAGTGACTTGGTGCTCCTATGGACAGCTCTTTCTCTGCAGGGGACCACTGCTACTCTCTGCTTATCTCCAAAATGGCTGGCATCATGACTCCGGAGCCTTCATACGTTTGTGCAGATCTCTTGTAGTACCTGTGGGACTTATTGTACAGTTCACCTTCCATGTCTGTTTTCCTGATTGCTATAATTATTGCCACTGCTGTCAATAGATTTGTCTAATAACAATGTTGTACATGTCTTGTTTTGTAGAAGTGGGTGTACTTTCTTTTTTTTTTTTTTTTTTTTTTCCAAAAAATGTTACTGGGATGTTTTCTCAACACGTGATTTGTCTAAATTTATACTTTCTTGAACTTATTTGTTTATAGTTTAAAAAGCAACCTGTAGCAGCAAATGAGGTGATGGAATGGCTTATTCTGTCATGCTGTTGAACCGTGGTAATTTACTTTAAAGGCTGATGCACTGAAACCAGAGTTATGCTATAATTCTCATTCATCTGGCCTCTATGAAATAGTCCCTGGAAGAAGAAACAAACTTGAGGATCAGATGTTAAGTGAAGATTGATATTTGATAAAAGTATTGTACAGACTCAATGAAAGATGGATACGTATGCATTCCCAGTTAGTCGATCCCTGAGGCCTGGCAGTGTGCAGAACTGAAAGTTGAAAGCTTTTTCTAGTCTTCCTGTTTTGTGTGTGTGTTTTTTTGTTTTGTTTTTTTTAAAAAAAAAAAAACAGCCATACCCTTTGTCGCCATAGAGCTCTGGTTGAGAAAGTTAAGCCTGTTGGATGGAGCTTACATGAGAGCATAGGCAATACCTGAAGCAGTACTCCTTCACATATTTTCCAAAGCTATTAATGGGAAATGCTTTTATGCAGTTTGTAATGTCATCTTCCTTGTCTGTATGTAATTTTTTTTTTTTTTTTTTCCCCCCCTCACGTAAGAATTTCTCTTTTAGGAGTTTCTCTTTATTGTGGACAATGTGATGTTACTGTTGTAGAAGCATGAATGAGATGTAGCTTTTTTTCCCCAAATTTTCTCATTTGAGTGGCATTAGGGCTGTGTACAGAACATCTTTCTCCTGTCACCTGCAGGTCCACGTTGTAAAGCTCAGGGAGATTAGCCGCCATCTTTTTTTGGGGGGGGGGTTTAAAAAAGATAAAAGACCACTTTTTCTCACTGATGCAGAAGCTGTAAATAAACATTTGACTTTGCTATAAACCTGTGTGACTCTTCAGTGACAATAACTGAACTTAAAAGGTAGCCTCAATTTTCTATTTTTAAAGTGCCTTTTTTTTTTTTTTTTTTTTTTTTTTTTAAATTCTTCACAAGGGTAATCCTCCTGCACACTTAGTTGTTTCCAAGAGACCTTACCTCGGTTGAATTTTTCCTTTTATACGCCCCCCCCCTCCCAAAACACAAACACGCACTCTCACTTTACCAGCAGTGGTTAGAGAAAAGCAATGTTGCTTCCTGCTCGGCATCTTTCACATTCAGAACATCTCTACTCGACGAAAACCATGCCTCAAATACGTGTATATATAGAAGCGCGAGCAGGCCACATGCTGCTTCCTGTCTGTGTGCAAGCTACAATCTCTAGTTAAAGCAAAATCTCATTCTTGAATACTGCAACTTTTTTGCAAAAGTAACAAATCTCATTAAAACTGAAGGCATGTCGCTGCAAAGAGAGCCACGGTTCTCATCTGGCTCCCCTAAAAGCTGTCGCAATTACTAAGGATGAAATAGAGTATAAACATGCAGAGCCCCCAATTTGAGCTTGACCTGTAAACACACAGCAACAAAACAAGTTGAATAAAATTGCTGAGTAGAAAGCTCTAACAGGGAATTGCATTTAAAGAAATGATCAATGTTACAGCAGACACTTATCTGATGATTTGCAACTCTAGGAATCAAGTTGCAAAGGTAGAACATTTAAGATCGAGTGCATTACATGTAGGCCAATGTGTAGACCCTCATGATCACTTCCTGGAAGAGAAACAATGAACTGCAAATGTATCATACTTCCTTCTTCCTGGAAAAAGTGGAGAATAAAAGTTATTAATATCTCAGGGCTAATAATGGTGGTCAGGAGCAGAGCGTCTGGACCAAGGAGCCACTGTCTGGTTCTGAATAAAGTAATGAATGTCTTTAGAATCATTCCTAACGATTGCTCCTTGATCTCAGGGGAAAAAGTATGAGATCATGGAAAACAGAAATCACAAGAACTTAGAGCCATAGTCCTTGGAGACACAGATTGAACTTGCACCCAGCTACGCAATCATGTGACGTCAGCCAGAGACCTCTGAACTTCACTACGTCTTTCAAATATTGCAGTGGAAAGCAATATACTTTAGCTTTAATAAAGAAGGGTTCTCTGCTGCAGAGGTCAGCTGATATGAAGAGCAGCCCTGAAGCATCTTTCTGTTGCATTTTCAGGAGCTTACATTCAACTCTACTTTGCTTGTTTTTTTTTTCATTTGTTTGTTGTGGTTTGGTTTTTGTTTTTCTTTTTTCAGCCTCTACTCAGAAATCAAAGCATTTTTTTTTTGCATAACCTAGAAACAGTGTTTACTTTGCTTTGAAATGTGTAAGTAAACCTTAGGTCCATGAAGTGACTAAAATGTTAAATCAACATATTTTCTTAGATTTGTGGCGAGATTTCTTTTCCCTTTGACAGCATTTCCTGTTTGGATAGTTCAAAGTTTACCTACATGGATTTTGAACTGTAACACTTCATGTCATTTTAAGGGCTCTGAAAGCACATAGTCTCAGTCCTCTTTTATGATGTGAATCGCAGGGTTCCATTTGCAGTGGTGTCAAAAGTATTCACATTCATTACTCAGGTCGAAGTATAGATACTCAGGTTCAAAGAGACTTCTGTAGAAGTAAAAGTACCACCTCTTTTTTTTTTTTTTTTTTTTTTTTGCTTAAGTAAAATTGTAAAAGTACTGATTAAAAAAAAAAAAAACTTAAAGTATTCAAGTAAAAGTAATGCAAGTGTGAAAAATACCATTAAAAAGGAATGCTTAAACTGTGGCACCAGAGCCTACAGTGCCCTCCCCAAAATAAAATTTTTCTAAAAGTTATAATGATTATAATGTTATATCAGAATGTTAATACTGAAAAAGCTGGGAAGCACAACACTTTTTCAGCCACATAGATTCTGATGAAAAATTTACACATTTAAATGCAATGCAAATATTTTAAAGAACCATATATAAGTATTTCATGTCTTTCATGGCCTGGGTGATGTGACTGTAAGCATTGTAATATTGCAAAGAGTCCACTAATAAATTCTAATAAAGGCATGTTATCAACAACCTTTATTAGAATGTAAGTTAATATAAGCTGAACTGCAGGAATCAGTGAGGGCAAACAAAAAAAATGAATTGATAATTGATTAGAAAAAAAACCAAAATATTTATATATATATATATATGTGTATACTGTAAAGATGTAGGAGCAAACTACTTTTATTTGTATTTTTAAATTGTAAGGAGTAGTAAGTACAGACAATTGCGCAAAAATGTAAGGAGTAGAAGTTGAAAGTCGTCTGAAAAATAATTACTCCAATAAGGTATAGATACCCCAAATTTCTACTTAAGTAGGATAACAAAGTATTTGTACTTTTTACTTGACACCTCTATCCATTAGTAACAACAACAACAAAAAAGGTTAGAATAAGATTAACAGCTGAATGAAACCTAGCTGGTTTGCTTGCAATCCAGCAGCACTGCCAATCACACCCGCTTGATCTGGAACAACTTTGTTCGAACAGAAGAAAACTCCTCTAAAGCCCGCATACACATCTCATCTTGTTTGTTTGTTTAATCTCTCTGAAAACACTGAGCAAAACCAGCCATATCATATACACACATGAGGAAATCGTCCGTAACTCCTTGATAATTGAACAAATAAACACATTTTGGAATAATGTTTTGTTAAACTCGAAAGACTCACTTTTAATCATCTTGACTGTGATTTAAAATGGAATGTTTTTTGTTTTTTGTTTTTTTTTTAATAATACTATTAAAAAAATGCACTTTTAAAGCCCCTTCAATCTTTGGAGTTGCAGGAATTTCCAATCATACTGTAAATCTTTTTGTTAACTACTCGGCTGGTGGTTAGAGGTGTCAGCAGTCATTTTGCAAATGGTAAGATGAGGCCTTAGTGAGAGTGGCAGAGAACGTAATGACACAGGGGAACGGAGAGTGTCCCACACACCATCGTTGGCATAGGACACGGTATCTATAAAAGTGTGAGAGTGTGTGTGGCTGGCTATGTATTACAACTGTTGTCCTCTGAGTGAAGTCACTGATAGCTCTTCTAGCTCATTCTTGGAATTCTTTCCAATGGAAACAATCCCATTGCTGATCCCAGTGTGTCAGCAGAGTCTGACCTGCCAACCCCTGAATTCTCCCGGACTCCCAACTGTAGTCCACTTTAACACTGTTTCACTGTGGCTCCTTTACACTTAAACTCACACCAACCCTTTCATTTCATCCAACACTACCCCTTCTTTGTGTGTCATTGGGAGAAACTAATGTTTATCTTTTTCCTTTTGCAGTTCCTCTTCGGGACTAACTTTTTTTCTCCACTGCGGTTGTTTTCTTGCTCTTTCTATTTTTTGCTGTACCAGACTTCTATCCCATTGTGTTGTTTCAGCAAGATTCCCATACTTATGCAGCAGTAGAAATGGACTTTGCATTCCCACAGTACAGGTTAAGTTTCACTGTAAACACTGCGTCTGTTCATATAATTCATCTATTTCAGCGCTGCAACCCTACAGCAGGGCCCACAAGTTTTATTTTGCGTGTTCATGCATGATTGCATCTGTGTATTTGCGCTAAGCGTGCACACAGACTCGTGTGCTTGGAGGTTTCATGTATAACTGTGTCTGTTATTATGAGTGCTATGTGCGTAAGGGAAAGATTCTTTTCCCATGGTTCCTCAAGTGTGAGAAGAAAGTAGAGCTCTCAGGACATGAAGCAAAAACTCTGATAGCTATTTTTAACCTGTATAAAGCCAGCCCTCTGAGTATGGACACATATTTGGCACTGTCAACAAGAGAAGAGCTACAAAATGCTGAGCAGTATACAAGAAGGGTTGATTAAAAGATGAAAAAGTCAGAGGAGTAAAAAGGAACCATGTTTAATAGGCAGAGTATTGGAAACACCTACACTATATTATATCAAATCATAGGTAAAAGACAGATTAACTCTCTAAGTGGCTACTTTAAAGAAGGCTAATGTGCTGGGGGAAATGCAACCACAGTGAGAAGGAAACTTGTGAACTTTCTCAGTGATGCTCTCATAAAATTTAACCAGCGGACTTTTCAAATGACACAGCAAACCACAAGTTAAAATTAAAACTGCAAGCGGTGATATAGGCCCTCGCACCATGGCGCCGCTCGGCATAATGCCACCGCCTCCCCGGCAACATCCTTCCCATGCCTCTCTCAACCTAAAGTGCAGCCAGACTGCACTTCAGGCCATTTAGACCTTATGAACGGTCACTTCCTGTCACCAAGGGGCGGGGCTAATTTATAATCTAATTATTGATATACAGAAATGTGAAGGATATGACTGGCATCATCTGTAGCAAATTTGGTGCAGGTTGGTTGTTTTTTGTGGGAGTTATGTCAGTTTTCCTTTTCATTGCATCACATCTGCTTTGCTGCCCCGCCTCTCCTAAACGATATCCCCTATTAAAAGAAATAGCACAACTTTTAATCACACATGCCTCTTGAGCATCCTGACTCATTTGGGTTAAAGTTGGACAAAATTCTTAGGACAAGTTCCTCCAAATGCATAGCAAAGAAAATGACAGAAATGACCCCAAAAATGGCACCCTTTTCAAAATGGCCGACTTCCTGTTGGATTTAGCCCATATGTCCAAGAGACTTTTTTGAAGGTACTGGGAGGGTCTACAAGTTTCCCGAATCATATCCATGTCAGTCAATGTAGTGGGCGGGGCTGATTAATTAAAATATTGTAGGGGGCGCTATGGAGCCATTTACTATCTTCTCCACTATATTTTAATTTTACTCTATTAAGGGCATAACTTTCATGACTCATGGCAAGTATGGTGAAGATCAAAGGTTTCATGGCTTTGTTACAGGTACTTCCTGGTTCATGATATCAGACACTTCTTGTTGCCAAGGGGTGGGGCTAATTCATAGTCCCATTATTGCATTGCAGATTTTGTTCATCATGGGACTGGCATCAAATGTGTCGATTCCTGTGCTGATATGTTGTTTTATGTGGGAGTTTTAGCAATAAGTCATTGTTAATGAGACATAAAACTTTGAGGGCCCGCCCCTCCTAAACTAAATCTTCTATTAGAAGAAATAACACAACTTTACATCACACATGCCTCCTGAGCATCCTGTGCAAGTTGGGTGTCAGTTGGACAATATCCCTAGGAGGAGTTGTTTAAAATGCATGGCAAAGAAATGACCCCAAAAATGGCACCTTTTTCAAAATGCCCGACTTCCTGTTGAATTTAGCCCATATGTCCAAGAGACTTTTTTGAAGGTACTGGCAGGTTCTCCAACTGTGCTGAATTTTATCCATGTCGATCAATGTAGTGGGCGGGGCTGATTGATTGAAATATTGTAGGGGGCGCTATGGAGACATGCTCCATTTATTCCATAATGTTTCAATGGGGCTTAGTTCAGGGCCTTACTGTCATCAGTCATGGCAAGTTTGATGGCGGTCCAAGGTTCCATGGCTTGGTCACAGGTACTTCCTGTTTCATGGCGTTGGACCGCCATTCGCCATGTCCCGTTTAGCGTAGCGACTTGAGGTTTTTATTGTGGCATCATGAATGGGTTTGACATGTTTTGGAGGAGGCTCAAGTGTTTTGGACCATTTGCTTAGAAGCATGACCCTCAAACGTGGAAAAAAACCACTTCCTGTTGTAAGTGGGCGGGGCTTAGGTCTACACCAGCAATGGTCACATTAATCTGTTCAGGACTGATCCCTTATTAATCCCTATAAGTTTTAGGGTGATCAGATCAAAATTGAGAATTTTATAGGGATTTATGATGTCACGCCGCCGCATGGAACTTCGCCATGGCGTCATGGGCACGCCGTGCAGCGTAGAGCAACGTCCTTTATCAGATCTCTTCACCAACATGTTTTGTGATGCCTGAGTGAATTTGGGCCATGTGGTGTCCACCAAGCCAGAGTTATGGGTGTGTGAGCAAAAAACAACACTTTTGACCTCCAGGGGGCGTGGCTATTTCATAATCAAAATATTGACATATAGAACTCTGTAGGAGAGGACTGCCACCATATCTAGCAAATTTGGTGCAGAAATGTTGCTTTATGTGGGAGTTATATCCGTTTAATTTTTCATGGCGAGACATCAAACTTTGAGGCCCCGCCCCTCGTAAACTAAGTCTCCTATTAGAAGAAATAACACAACATTGAATCACACATGCCTCCTGAACATCCTGAGCAATTTGTGGCTCAGTGGGATAAAAGCCCTAGGACGAGTTCGTTAAAATGCGAGGTGCTAAAACGCCAAAATATTGACTTTGACCTAAAATGGCCGCCTTCCTGTCGACATTTCACCATGACATTAAGAGGATTTTTTGTTTGTCCTGTCATGTAGATCATGTGTATGAATTTTCATAAAGATTAACGACATGCAGTGGCGGGGCACCTAAAATAGGTGGCGCTCTCGTTCAGTTTCGCCCAAACATTCTGGAGCACCTCAAAATATCAAATTTTTCGTATTCCCTTGAGGGGGTACGCAAAATTTGGTGAGTTTTCGAGCACGTTCAGGCCTCCAAAAAAGCACGCGAAGTGTCCGAATAAAAATAATAAACACTGCAAATACAATAGGCCTTCGCACCGCCAAGGTGCTCGGGCCTAATAATGGAAAAGTAGAAATAGCACATGACTGCTGCAAAGTGACAGAGAAAATAATTTCGTCATCGGTTCATTCCCTGAACTTCAGAGTAAATTTGACATTTTAAAAACCCTTTAGCGACACAAGACACTCACACTGAACTTAAACAGCAACATAGCAGTGATCAAATGAAGATATTGAACAAAAATCCTTCACAGCTTCAAGCAAAATAAAAATTCAAAACTGCTGTGTCGACCTGTACATCAAACAAGTCACAACACAACTCCCGGATTGCTACATCAACATAAATTAACCAACAAGTCTGAGCACCTTGGGGCTCATTCTCTGTCCACTAGGGTGATGTAAGGTGCCTCACTGACTCTTTGTCAAGCTGTTAAAGTTTGATTCCGAGGAAAATCAATTATTTTTAATCTTTTTAAAGCCTAAATCTGCTTTGATATGCATTTTTTAGTATTTACATGCTAAGCCACAGGCTGCTGTTCTTACGTTGCTGTTCTGTTGTTGATATAAATAGACAGCTTGTGACCCCGCCACTTTAATCCATATTGCCCCAAGGCCAGGGTGGAAAAACTGAAGAAAGAGGAAGGAGATGAAACTTAGAGCGCAGACTGACATTAACACACATGTTCACATTTAAAACTGAAGTCCCATTAACTTGTGTTGTTACAGGTGCAAAGCTGAGACATGAAGTGAAATGGAGAGGACTCAGGTTTAAACATCCATAACCCTTCTCTGAACTACCAAAAAAGCACATTATGTTGTTAGAAAGAAGAATCTTAAGTACAAAATAAACTAAATTCTTTTTTTTTCCAGCAAATCCTCATTAAATTCCTATGAATAGACTCCATTTAAAATAAACCAAAACGCTGTGTACAATAGATGAGAGACATCCCTCTTTCCCCCTCACTTGGACTTATGTAAGTGGAATGGTATGTTGAACATAAATTAATGTTATTGCTGGTGGTGACTTTTATCAGTCAACTTGATCTCAACATTTGCTTTAAAATAGTTGCTCTCAGCTTGGCATGTCTCCCAAGTCGCCTTTTATCTGTATCGTATTTTCCTGAGATTTACAGCTGATCCCAGCTGACTTTAACTCATGTAGATCTGTGAAGGTAATATGTTTAAGTGTACCTGATCACCTTGCTCTTTTTGAATAATCTTGGACAATTCTCAATAAATTTGTGGATGTGTTGCTCTTGTAAGGATAAGTTGTCAGCAAACTTAAACAAAATGTACAAAGCAAGGTTTGACCCTTGTAAAGTTGAAGCTGATAAAGCCTAAAAGTTCGCTTAGTCTCTCAGATAGCGCCCATGCCATGGGGGGCTGGTCATGGAAAAGTCTAGAGTTTAACTAAGTGCACTCTCTCTTATGCCCTGTCTGTCAGTCTGTCTCAGTTTACCATGTGCGCACACAAACACACAAGTCCATGTTCACGCTCAGATACACTCAGACACATTGACCAGTCTACGCACACACACACACACACATCACTGAATGCTGAGGTAATATGTAACAGTAGAGCAGCTCATAACTGTGGGTAAAAGAAACAAATGACACATGCTAGGATTTACACTGCTTTAAAAGGCTATGCTGGAGCAGTCAAATCAAGGATGTCATCAATACCATTCTGAATAGGTCTATCTATACAGTATCTATAACCAACACAGGGATCTTTTCTCATTTTAAGCTCTCTCTGTTAAGAGGATTATTGAGCAAAAAATTAGGTAAACATGTCTTTTTAGATGTTTACATCAGGGATTTTAGCATGAATTATTGACTTTTGGGTTGTTTCAAAGCTTGAACAATCTAAAATAAACAAAATAGGTAGTCTGTTGAAACAATATGTGACCTACAACTTATTTACTCTTGAAACACTTGAAATAAGGGGTAGGGATGACAAATGTCTTGACAGACATTTCAATGTTTTGTTGAAGATTTGCCCTGCACCTTGCTAACTTGTATTAATAATTAAAAGGCTTTTTTTTCCCTGTTTAGCTAACTTTATTAAATGAGTGTTAGAAGATTTTTCCATTCTAGCCTAGTTACAAGTGTCAGCTTAATGATGCTGTGGAAAAGTAAGTGTCCTCATAACAATGTTTGAAAATATAGTGCATTGTATTAAATAATACTATATAAGGAATATAAAACCATTCAACCTCCCCCATTATCAATAACAAACTTTTTACAAACATAATACTAACAAAATAATATGAATAACTGTCATACATGGGGCCTATTTTGCAGATCCTTTCTCATTTTTATATGCTGGCACATTGATACTGTTAATTTATTGTGGAATGGAATTATTTCCTCCATCACTTGTTCCTGTACATTCATGTTTTCTATAACAAAACTTAGTTTGAGCAGCTAATTGGACTAATGTTTATAGCACAACACTCCCAGTAGTTGAGATGTACAATGTTTTAGTGTGGGGTTACAACATCTGCTCCAGTGCTGTTTTACTAAGAGTCAAGTAACCTGTCTAAACAGCACCCCCTGTTGACGTGTGAGTGAAAGAACAGGTGAGAGGTAACAAGTTGAGAGGTCGCACGTCGTCATAGTACTGCTGTGTTTTTGCTGCATTTTGCTGCATTGAAAGACCACAATTTTGACCGGTAACTTAAGAAAAAAAATCAGATGCAAAGCGGTCTCCACTCACGGAATTCCTGATGCTGTTTATGCTTCGGCCCATAAGCTTAGCCTGTTAGCCCATGTTAGCACACCGTGAGGCAGCTTGCTAATATGTGCAGCCAAGGATTTACTGGAGCTAACCTCGCTAGCATACCCGAATAAAACTGACTCCAAAGGGGGGAAATTCACTGAAAGGTGCGTATTTGAATTTAACATTGTTTTATAATTTGACAACAATGACTGTTGTGTTCAGGCCATTTAACTTGAGTGAGTTTGTTATGTTGCATTTGGATCACTAAGTTGGCAGCTGGCTTTCACATTACTGTTAATGTTAGCTTAGCCTTGCAACCTCTTGCTCTGCAAATAAAGATTTATGAACAGTTATATGAGTGGTATTTCCACACTGTTTCTTGATATTTTCCACGGTATAGTCTTTTCTTAGTTGTCATAATGTAGCTTTCCAACGAGCCATTAATTGACTCGGGAGTATCCCATCCTTGAATTTCAGTTAAATATTAATCAGAATTTCCTTGAAGCGGAATTTTGTGAATCCGATGTTACTGTGGTTACTTATCTTAAATTAATTAACTCAAGGTAATTGATCCTAAATTGTGAAATCGTCATGGTTAGTGATGTTTCATTTACTGCTCCCACCCATGAATTGTTGAAAATGGCATGATAAATATTAAGCCTGTTATTGGTTATTATTCTACAGCATTGAGGGTTTAACCAGTGTCATCTCAAAGGCTTATTTATCGACTTGTTGTTAAACGCCAAATTGTGTGTATCAATATGGTGATCAATAGGAACTTTCTTTAAGCATTACCTGATATGCACCTGCTTTTGGTAATTTCTTTTCAAGACCTTTTTCACTTTCAACCTTTTGACTTCTGAAAGAAAGAAAAGCACCTGGTGCAGTCTCATTCAGTGTAAACCAAGCTGCACCACAGCTGTACTGCCCCAAATGTGACACCATTTTTTATATTTGGTCCTGATGCCAGACTGTTTGCAATTTTTAAAAAATAAGTGACACAATAAATAAACCTGATGCCATTTTTCTTTTTGGACAGTTGTTATAGTGAGAACATTCTTTTCTGATATAATGTGTTGTTTTTACTGGGATGATTTTAATATTACCTTATAATAGTTGAATTGGTGAAGACTGTCACTTTTGTATGGCTTTGAAGAGTATTAGCACGGTCAACCTGTTGAAAAATCTATCATTGAACGTTATACAGCTAATTACTTGACTTCATGACTAAATTGATGTCACTTTGCTAAATTTTTGTCATTTAATTTGGTTTGGCAGCAAAAATTGTTGTCATCCCGCACAAATTTACCAGCAAGACAAATGTGGATTTACAGGTGTCTCGCTTGTAAATCCTCAGTAGTGGCTCTTTCTCTTACTGTGCAGTGTAAAAGTCAGGTTGCTCTGAGCATCATTGAGTGTAGTGCAACAGTTGAATACCTGACTGCATGGTGATGTGGTAGTCACTGTTGCCTCACAGCAAGAAGTAAACCTTTGCATGATGTTTCGTAAATCAGGGTCCGCTTCAGAGATTAAATCTCTTGGGACATTTTTGCTTATCAAATTAAGTCTGACTTGTTCACTTCTAAAAACAGTTTGTATCTAACGTAACTCCAGTGCTGTTCTCTGCTTTCCCAATGTTTTCTCTTTTCTCACTCACACACACACGCACACACCACTTAAGCTCATTGTTTAGCCTAGACATGCTTGACCTCTTCAGTCTGCTTTGCTCTGTTGGGATGTCTGGTCTTAGTTTAAAGTTAGGAATGTGAGATGACTGCCAGAGAATTCAGACTTGGACTGTGAGGAGTATGCTGTGAATTGTGTGGTGCTATGTTCAGGGGAGCGCTTTCAAGATTATTTCTATGGTGAATAAATACATTTTAGACCTACACCAACATGAGAACTAAATAAAAGCTCACAAATGGTTGTAGCCCTGGAGTTTGAAAACACACCTTTTTTCCTTTTGGATGCCTTATTTAAATGAATAAATAGTGCTGAGTGCTTAGTGTTCATGCCAAGCAGAAGAGAAACATCATTACATTTAATTCTGTCCATGGCTTGGCATTCTTCTGGCTCCAGGTGTG